>NW_026594428.1:2904805-2998807 GCF_907164565.1 Psammomys obesus | reverse complement strand
AAAAAAAAAAAAAAAAGAATAAGCAGATACACCCAAGAGGAGCAGACGGCTGGAAATAATGAAACTCAGGGCTGAAATCAATCAGTTAGAAACAAATAAAACTATTCAAAGAATCAAAGAAACAAAAAGCTGGTTCTTTGAGAAAATCAACAAGATAGACAAACCCCTAGCCAAACTAACTAAAAAGCAGAGAGAAACTATCCAAATCAGCAAAATCAGAAAGGAAAATGGGGACATAACTACAGACACTGAGGAAATTCAAACAATCATACTACAAAAGCCTATATGCCACAAAATTTGAAAACCTAAATGAAATGGACAATTTTCTTGATAGATTCCATCTTCCAACATTAAGTCAAGATCAGGTAGAAAGACTGAATAGCCCTATATCCCCCAAGGAAATTGAAGTAGTCATTCACAATCTCCCCTCCAAAAAAAGCCCTGGGCCAGATGGTTTCAGTGCGGAATTCTACCAGACCTTCAAAGAAGTGCTAACCTCAAACTATTCCACAAATAGAAACAGAACGTACATTATCAAACTTATTCTATGAAGCGACAGTCACCCTGATAACTAAACCACACAAAGACCCAACAGAAAAAGAGAACTTCAGACCTATCTCTCTTATGAACATTGACGCAAACATAGTCAATAAAATACTTGCAAACTGAATCCAAGAACACATCAAAGATATCATCCACCACGACCAACTAGGCTTCATCCCAGGCATGCAAAGGTGGTTCAATATATGGAAATCCATCAATTTAATCCACCACATAAACAAACTGAAGGAAAAAAACCACATGATTATCTCCTTAGATGCTGAAAAAGCATTTGAACACCCATTCATGTTTAAAGTCTTGGAGAAATCAGGAATACAAGGCACATATCTAAACATAATAAAGGCAATGTGCAGCAAGCCCATAGCCAATATTAAACTCAATGGAGCGAAACTTAAATCAATCCCACTGAAATCAGGGACAAGACAAGGCTGCCCACTCTCTCCCTACCTCTACAACATAGTACTTGAACTACTAGCCAGAGCAATAAAACAACTAAAGGAGATCAAGGGGATACAAATTGGAAAGGAAGAGGTCAATGTGTCACACTATTCGCAGATGATATGATAGTATATATGAGCGACACCCAAAATTCAAACAGAACTACTCCAGCTGATAAACACCTTCAGCAAAGTGGCAGGATACAAAATCAACGCAAAAAAATCAGAAGCCCTCCTGTATACCAAAGACAAAGGGCTGAGAAAGAAATTAGGGAAACAACACCCTTCACAATAGCCGCTAATAACATGAAGTACCTTGGGGTGACTCTAACCAAGCAAGTGAAAGACCTGTTTGAGAAAAACTTCAAGTCTCTGAAGCAAGAAATTGAAGAAGATATCAGAGATGGAAAGATCTCCCGTGCTCATGGATTGGTAGGATTAACATTGTGAAAATGGCCATCCTGCCAAAAGCAATCTACAGATTCAATGCAATTCCCATCAAAATACCAACTCAATTCTTTACAGACCTTGAAAAAAAGATTCTCACCTTCATATGGAGAAAAAAAAACCCAGAATCTCCAAAACAATCCTGTACAACAACAGATCATCTGGAGGTATCTCCATCCCCGATCTCAAGTTGTACTACAGAGCAATAATAATAAAAACTGCATGGTATTGGCATAAAAACAGAAAGGAGGATCAATGGAACCACATAGAAGACCCAGAAATAAACCCACGCACCTATGAATACTCAATTTTTGACAAAGAAGCCAAAACAATTCAATGAAAAAAAGACAGCATCTTCAACAAATGGTGCTAGTCCACCTGGATGTCTACATGCAGAAAAATGAAAATAGGTCTATATTTATCACCTTGCACAAAACTAAAGTCCAAGTGGATCAAAGACCTCAACATAAAACCCGATACTCTAAATCTGTTAGAAGTAAAAGTGGGGAACATCCTAGAACTCATTGGCACAGGAGACAACTTCCTGAACAGAACACCAACAGCACAGGCTCTAAAAGCAACAATCAATAAATGGGACCTCATGAAACTGAAAAGCTTCTGTAAAGCAAAGGACACTGTCATCAAAACAAATTGATTGCCCACAGATTGGCGAAGAATCTTCACTAACCCTTTATCTGACAGAGGACTAATATCCAGTATATACAAAGAACTAAAGAATCTGAAAAGCAGGAAACCAAGTAATCCAATTAAAAAATGGGGAACAGAGCTAAACAGAAAATTCTCGACAGAGGAATATAGAATGGCAGAGAAACACTTAAAGAAATGCTCATCCTCATTAGCCATCAGAAAAATGCAAATCAAAACGACCCTGAGATAGGTGTATCACCTTACTCCCATCAGAATTGCCAAGATGAAAATCTCAAGTGACAACACATGCTCGAGAGGTTGTGGAGAAAGGGGAACCCTCCTCCACTGCTGGTAGGAATGTAAACTGGTATAACCCCTCTGGAAATCTATCTGGTCCTTTCTCAGACAATTAGGAATTATGCTTCCTCAAGACCCAGCTATACCACTGCTAGGTATATACCCAAAGTTTGCTCAAGTACACAAAAGCGATACTTGCTCAACCATGTTTATAGCAGCTTCATTTGTAATAGCCAGAACCTGGAAACAACCCAGATGTTGGAGGAGGAATGGGTACAAAAATTGTGGTATTTTTACACAATGGAATACTACTCAGCAATCAAAAAGGAGGAAATAATGAAATTTGTACGCAAATGGTGGGATCTAGAAAAGATCATTCTGAGTGAAATATCCCAGGAGAAAGACAAACACGATATATACTCACTTATATAGCCCTACAAGATATGATAAACATAATGAAATCTATACACCTAAAAAAGATAATCAAGAGAGTTGACGATGATCAATCCTTGTTTAGAAAGACAGATGGGATGTGCATTGAACGTATGACAGGAGTCTACAGAGCGCATCTGAAAGACTCTAACTAGCAGTGTTTTCAAAGCAAAGACTCATGACCAAACCTTTGGCAGAGTACAGGGAATCATAAGAAAGAAGGGGAGTTAGTCTGATGAGGAAAGGATAGGAGCTCCACAAAGACCAAACATATCTGGGCACAGAGTCTTTTCTGAGACTGACATTCAATCAAGGACCATGTATGGATATAACCTAGAACCTCTGCTCAGATGTAGCCTGTGTTAGCTCAGTAACCAAGTGTTCCCATAGTGAGGGGAACAAGGACTATTTCTAACAGGAACTTAATGACTGGCTCTTTGACCTCCCCATCCCCCAAATGAGGAACAGTCCTGTTAGGCCACAGAGGAGGGCTTTGCAACCAGTCCTGAAGATACCTGATAAAACAGGATCAGATGAATGGGGAGGAGGTCCCCCTATCAGTGGACTTGGAAAGGGACACGGTGGAGATGAGGGAAGGAGGGAGGAACTGGGAGGGAATGAGGGATCGGGACACGGCTGGGATACAGAGTTAATAAAATGTAACTGATAAGAAAAAAATAAAATTAAAAAAAGAAAAAAAAAGAATGACACCAAAACAAACAAACAAACAAACAAACAAAACAGGGAAATCATGAAATTTGCAGATAAATGGGGGCGGGGGACTGGAAAAGATTATCCTGAGTCAGCTATCCCAGAAGCAGAAAGATACACATGGTATATGTTCACTCATATAGACATATGATATATAATAAAGTTATTACAATCTGTACACTTAAAGAAACTAATCAAGAGGGAGGACTCTGGCTATAATGTTCAATCCCCATCCCAAAAGGCAAAGAGAATGGACATCAGAAGAAGAAGAAAACAGGAAATAAGTTAGGAGCCTGCTACAGAGGGCCTCTGAAAGGCTCTGCCCTGCGGACTATCAAAGCAGATCCTGAGACTTATGGCCAATTGTTGGGCAGAGTGCATGGAATCTAATGAAAGAAGTGGGAAATGGTAAGATCTGGAGAGGACAGGAACTCCACAAGGAGTGCAACATAACGAACATATTTGAACACAGGGGTCTTTCCTGAGATTCTACCCCAACCTATTGCCATGCATAGAGATAAGCTAGAACCCCTGCAGATGTAGCCCATGGCATTTCAGTTTCCAAGTGGGTTCCATAGTAATTGGAACAGGGACTGCCTCTGACATGAACTGATTGGCCTGCTCTTTGATCACCTCCCTCTGAGAGGGGAGCAGCCTTACCAGACCACAGAGGAAGAGGATGCATCCACTCCTGATGAGATCTGATAGACTAGGATCAGAAGGAAGGAGAGGAAGGCCCCCCCTATCAGTGGACTTGGGGTGGGGCATGAGTGGAGAAGAGGGAAGTAAGGTGGGATTTGGAAGGGAGGAGGGAGGGGTTTATGGGGAGATACAAAGTGAATAAAGTGTAATTAATGAAAATTAAAAAAAGAATAGTCAGGCTTCCGTTGTCCTTGATTTCAGTGGGATTGATTTAAGTTTCTCTCTGTGTAGTTTGATGATGGATATAGGTTTGCTGCCTATTTTCTTTACTATGGTTAGCGATTTTCTTTTTATTTCTGATCTCTCCAAGACTTCAAACATGAATGGGTGTTGGATTTTATCAAGTGCTTTTTTTGGCATCTAAGGAGATGATCATGTGGTTTTTCTCCTTCAGTTTTTCATATGGTGGATTACATTGATGGATTTCCATATATTGAACCACCACTACATGCCTGGGATCATGCTTACTTGGTCAAGATGGATTCAGTTTGCCAGTATTTTATTGAGTATTTTTGCATCATTGTTCGTAAGAGAGTTAGTTCTGAAGTTCTCTTTTATTGTTGGGTCTTTGTGTGGTTTAGATATCAAGGTGAGTGTGGTTTCAGAGAATGAGTTTGGTAATGTTCCTTCAGTTTCTATTTTGTGGAATACTTTGAAGAGAATTAGAATTTGCTCTTCCCTGAAGGTCTGGAAGAATTCTGGGCTGAAACCATATGGTCCTTGGCTTTTTTTAGAAGGGAGAGTTTTGATGGTTGCTTCTATTTCTTTGAGGGATATTGGACTATTTAATCTATTTACTTGATCTTGATTTAATTTTAGAAAATGAAATTGATCAAGAAAATTGTCCATTTCATTTAGATTTTCAAATTTTGTGGCATATTGGCTTTGGTAGTAAGACCTAATGATTATTTGGATTTCTTCAGTGCCCATCATTATGTCCCACTTTCTGTTTGTGATTACGCTGATTTGGATAGTTTCTCTCTGCCTTTTAGTTAGTTTGGCTAAGGATTCGTCTACCTTGTTGATTTTCTCAAAGGACCAGCTCTTGGTTTAATTGATTCTTTGTATTGTTTTCTTTCTTTCTACTTCATTGATTTTGGCTCTGAGTTTGATTATCTCTAATCATCTACTCCTCCTGGGTGTGTTTGCTTATTTTTTTTCCCTAGGGCTTTTAGGTGTGCCATTAAGTTGCTTCTATGAGATGTTTCAAACTTCTTTCTGAAGGCACTTAGTGCCATGAATTTTCCTCTTAACACTTCTTTTATTGTGTCACAAATTTGGGTAAGTTTTGCTTTCAATTTTGTAGGATTTTAGGAAGTCTCTCATTTCCTATTTCTTTTCTTCCCTGACCCAGCTGTCAGTGAGTAGGGAGTTGTTTACTTTCTATATCTATGTAGGCTATTTGTTATTTCTGTTGTTGTTGAGGTCTATTTTTAGGCCATGGTGATCTGACAGGGTATAAAGGATTATTTCAATCTTCTTGTATTTATTGAGGCTTGCTTTGACCCTGACTATATGGTCAATTTTGGAGAAGATTCTTTGCGGTGCTGAGCAGAAGGTATAATCTTTTGAGTTTGGGTGAAAATTTCTGTAGAGATCTATTAGATCCATATGATTTAGGACCTCTGTAATTGTCATTATTTCCATACTTAGCTTCTGTCTATGTGACCTGTCCCTTGGTGATAGTGAAATGTTGAAATCTCCCAGTATAACATGTTGGGATTGATGTGTGATTTAAGTTTTAATAATGTTTCATTTATAAATGCAGGTGCTACTGTATTTGGGGCACAGATGTTCAGGATTGTGATATCCTGTTGTTGGATTTTTTTCTTTGATGAGAATGAAGTGCCCCTCCTCACCTTTTTTGATTAATTTTGTTTGAAAGTTTATTTCATTATACATTAATATAGCTATTCCAGATTGTTTTCTGTGTCTGTTTGCTTGAAAAAGCCTTTTCCAGTCCTTTACTCTGAGTTAGTGTTTATATTTGTTGCAGAGGTGTGTTTTTTTTGGATGCAGCAGAATGTTGGATCCTGTTTCTTCAACCATTCCGTTAGTCTGTGTCTTTTTATTGGAGAGTTGAGTCTGTTAATTTGGATAGATAATATTGACCAATGAATGTTAATTCCTTTTATTGTTGGGTTGGTGATTTTACTCTATACTTGTTTTCTTCTAACGTTTTTGTTGTGAAGTTAGCTATATTCTGTGTTTTCTTGGGTGTAGTTGATTTCATTAGATTTGAGTTTTCTTTCTAATATCTTCTGTAGGGCTGGGTTGCTGTGCGGATATTGTTTAAGTTTATTTTTGTTATGGACTATTGTTTTTTCACATCTATAGTTATTGAATTCTTTTCTAGGGTTTTTTCTGTTTCTGTTTACTTTTTTGTTCTAATTGTTTTCATGTCTTGCTCCATTTCTTTCATCTATTTGAATGTGGATTCCTGTCTTCCTGTGATGGCCTCTGTTTTTTGTTTGTTTCTTTCTTTCTTTCTTCTCTATATGCCTCTACTGTGTCTCTCCATGTGCCTCTATTTGTTTGCATGTATTTGCCTGTATTTCTTTGAGAGCTTTGTACATTTCCTCTTTATGTACCTCTAATAACTGGATAAGCATAGATTTGAGAAAAATTTCCTGTGTTTCTGGTGAATTAGCATATCCATTGACTTTGGGAGATGCAGGTGAAGCCCTGATGTCCTGATTTTTCTTAGCTGTGTTCCTGTGCTGACCTCTAGGTATTGGTCAGCATGTGGTCCACATGCTTGTTGTACTGTCCTCCAGATATTCAGTTCTGTCTGGGTTCTACCATTTTGGCTCCAGGAATTGTTTGCCTGGATTTAACTGGTAGACCCACAGAATAGTGGCTTCATTTTTGGGAACACTGTCCCAAGGATTCCTATGTTGCCCACAGTTGGAGTGCGCTGGTCAATGCCACCTTGGACTCTCTGCCTATCTACCTAGTTTGCTTTACTCTTTTTTATACATATCGCATTTAGTCAAATTAACACTTCCATTAATTGCATGGACACAAGGTCGTTCCATGTAACATGTGCAACCAATCAGGGCCAAATCCCCAGAGAAAACTGATTATCTCTATCCCAGATGCCATCACCTTCCTATAGCTCCTCAGTTAGTTAGGTTTAATGACTTTGTATATCTCTCTCCTACTAGTGCTTGAATTGTGACTGGCTCAGTGTTGTCAAGTCTCATGTAGATGACCACAGCCGTTGTGCATACATGCAAAAATAACATGTGATTTAATTTTGCTCAGGTTTTCATTATTACACTTAATACAGTAAGCATAGAAAATTTAAATTCTTACATGACAGTCCTCAAAATTTTGACCTATATGAATCTGATTCAATTACTTACTTTGACTCTGTTGTTCAACCAGATTTTTCCCATAATTTTTTTAGCTCTCCCTTTTGGCTTTTGTGAATGTTGAACATAGTCTTCTGGGTAAGAAATTCTGCTTTAAGTGTGAAATTTTATGTTACTGATGTATGTGTTTAAATTGGAGTATCTGCAGAAAAAAGAAAACTGGAAAAGTCTTATTTAAGGAAAGGAAATGGGCATAGGGAAAGTAGAACATATTATGATAGAAGAGAGAAAGGTAATGCTGGACAATAAGTTGTTAGTAATGAGAAGGTAGAATGTAGGAGGGTTAAAATAAATGAATAGAGGGTTAAATTCAGTATAAATTAATTGTCTATTTATTTATATTGAATTTCATTCCATAGTTGTATCTTGCATATTGCTAATTTACTAATAAGTAAGGAGAATTACTTTAGAAGTTAAAAAGATGCATAAAATTTCCAGTGAACTTCAGCTTAGTACATAAAATCATAAAGAGTTTTCCCAACAGAAAATTGCAATAATACATTCATTTGGAAAAAATGATTCTGGATACAGTATGAAGCACTAATCCCATTCAATGGTATGCCTTGTTTTTTATGTCTTTATTATGGTCAAGATTATGCTTCTATAACTTTGACACTCATTTTAGGATTTCAGTGCAAGCCGCTTATATAACTGTGGATACTGAGTAGCTAATGTTACTCCCCAGTACATAAGATACAGTATAAATACATTATCAGCTATATTTTGAAGGTATTACATACTTAGCTGTATAAAAATAATAAGGGTTTTATAAAAAAAAGATATAGTACACACATAGCCTTAAACAATTCCATGTTTTGTAGTGATCTTAAGCAGTGATTATGAATGACAGCACACATGGGCTCAGAAATGTTCATTCACATGCTTTGTTCATTTCCACTTTACATGTGGACAAAGGAGAGCAACCTTACCATATTCTATCATTGGTCATGGCATATCCTGTAATAAAGAGCTCTACCAATGCTTGTAGGGAAATTCTACTGTTCAAAAGTTCACCAATGTCCCACCTATTGAAATGCAAACACAAATATATCTGAGCCATGTGTACACTAACTTTATACACTTCATTTGGTTATAAGTTTATGCACTAAACTCAGTTTTCTGTATAAATTATATTCTCTAATAATACTTGAGTACTGTTGTCTGTAGAAATACAGATAAACAGAAAGAAGTTTGAAATAATGTCCATTTACCAAAAAAAAAAATACTAATATGTTTGTTTATGAGGCCCATGAGCTCCAGAATCATGGATTTCTGATCTATATTTATAGTACTAGATGTTTGTTTTGTCCCATGGAAAAGGATTAAAATCTGTATAGTAAATAGTTAGTTATCCCGACAACATTTGTTGCATCATTACATTGGTGGGCACATCTTCCCAGAAGAGTCATTATTATAACATACAAGGTTCACAGTTAGATAAGACTGTAGAAAATTTTTCTCTTTCAAAATCTTGTGTAGCCCTTCCTGGATTTATGAAAGCTAACTATGAAGGAAGAATTTTTTTTTTTTGTTTTGTTTTTCATCAGTACCAACTAGATTTTCTACATTTTGTTAGCAATTTCTATGGTACCTTTATCAGCAGAATCATAATTTGAAGACTATGAAGTTCTTGTGGGAAACCAAGAAGAGCAGCAATAGTTTTTATTGTTTTGGTAATCACCAGCACACTCTGGACAACTCAGGTGGAACTATCACTCATTTGGCAATAGGACTTTTATTTGTCAACCTATGAAGTCTGGAGAAGACTGTGTCCATTGTAGTATAACACCAAAGAAACTAATATTTAATAAAGTACACATGAAATATATTATTTTAATATTCTGATATATATATATATATATACACATATACACAAACATATATATATACATATACACAAACATATATATATACATATACATATACACAAACATATATATATATATATGTCTTCCTCAAATAGTCATGGAACATTGTGGAAGAGACAACTTAAAGGTTATAATAAGCAGAACCAGAGACTGGGAGAACTGGAGAAAAACAGTATCTTTTGTACATGACCATTTGGGGACCATTGTATTCAAGAAAGCATTGCAGCTGTGGTTGCCTGAACAAGATCTACGCAAGAGCTATCTAGTCAACATTCTGACATGGAGTAGAGAGGGTATTCCGAGTTCCCACCCCTCAATGATAAACTATATAGAGTTGGTGGTAGCTAGTAGAGGGAGAGTCAGTTTTCTTCAAGGGTATGAACCCTGGAAGGTTTACCAGTATTTGGTTGATTTCAACACCAATTTATCCCAATGGATCCCCTGATTAGGTAGCCTCTTCTGAAGACATCTCTGACTACTTTGATCAGTGCTGAAAATCCATTGCTCTTATGGGTGGTATCTTCTGGTAATAGCCTAGCATAAATAAAATAATAAATAAATAAATGAAAGAAAGAAAGAAAGAAAGAAAGAAAGAAAGAAAGAAAGAAAGAAAGAGAGGTTTATCAGAACAAAATCAGAAGGAAGATTATCTCTCTTGCTTCTCAGACTTCCCTCTTAACTGCTGAGTGATCTGTTGCTCCTGCCATTACCCTCACTGACAGAGGAAACAGTTTTGAATCTTTTATAAGGACCTGGGGTTCTCTGGGAATATCTACAGCCAGATTGGAACTGCCTAGGACTCTTAGACTGAGCAATGCCATCTGTGATCACTAGTGAGAAAGAGTGATTGTGGGACACTCTGACCATTGAGGCATTGATTCTCCAGAAAGAACCAGGCTCTTGCTTCTCAGGTGCGAATCAGCTGTTGTTAACTATTGTAAAGATAATAAATTCATATTCATCCCTTTGGTTTGGTTAATAGAAAACCCTGACTAAACCACCATGCTCCAGGGAATGAGCATACAGCCATGAATATGAAGGATGCACTCATTAGGTTCCATGGGTTATAAAAAAAGAAAGGACAGCATATTGGAAGAAGTGGTGGGGCTACCTTGCAACGAGTACAGGGATATTTGGGGTGAATGTAATCAAACTTCATTGCATGCATACGTAAAATTATAAAAAAATAAATACATATTAAAAATTAAAATAAATTTGATGAGAAATAACCAGAATCTGTAATACAAACTATCTTCATATTCAGAGGCAAACACTGTTGTAGTGTGTTTTTTTATGGCAGTTCAAAGTATAAATATATAAAAATAAAATATCTTGATTTTAGTTCAAGAATTTTTTTTAACTCAGCTGACATTTAAATATATCACATCTTTCATTTTTGATAGAATGTAGGGAGGCAGGAGAATTGGAATTTGTTATGAATTTCTCAGCAAATATTTCTTGGTTCACATTTATATAAATTGCCAGTTTTTAACCTTTCAAGATGAATGATAAATTATATCTCCCAAGTCAGCATTCAGCTAATATAATCTTTACTTATGATCAAATAGGCACTGATCATTTTACAGATTTTGTTTTATTACTGTCAGTTGGGTCATGCATTTTTCCAAAGTGAAATAAAAATAATAAAAAAAGACAGTTGAAGTATTTTGAAGGATAATGTTCTTAACAGTAACAATTCACTCTTGAGAACCCCAGAGAGACTGCTAACAAAAGATCAAGCTCGGGTCAATGCAAAACAATTTGTTTTCTCCTCCCCACCATTATTCTTTTGTGTGGTGCAGAGATTGAAAGGTAAAGAGATTTTATCCTTATATAAGAACAAAATTGTGTGAAATATTATAGGTGTTCTCTGAAGTTGCTGGAATTCGTTACAACTGCAAACACACACAGGGTCTTGAATGTTTGCCTCAACAGTTATTCATTTTCATGTTTCTTCTTGTAGAAATTAAAAACAAAATAAATAGAGAAATAAATAGGAATCTTGCCTTTGGAAGATGTCATAAAAATATTTGATAATCTCTCTATAGCTTTCAATCTTTTTAATATTATATATATATATATATATATATATATATAATGTTTGATTAGCAATCATGGAAGAAGTAAAACTGACAGATTTGAGTTTTTTCAAAGTGTGTTTTAAATGAAGCCATGAGAAGAAATATACTCAGTTTAGAGTGAGGCATACAAAAACAAAAACAAAAACAAAAACCAAATATAGAACAACAACAACAAAACAAACTGAGATTAACTGGAGAACAACAACAATGAAAAATACATGCATAGAGATAACAAGAACCCCTGCACAGATGTAGCTCATGACATCTCAGTCTTCAAGTGGCTTTCCCTAGTAGTGGGAACAGGGACCATCTCTGTTCCTGAAGGGGGAGCAGCCTTACCAGGCCACACAGGAAGACAATGCAGCCAGTCCTGATGAGACCTGATAAGGTAGGGTCAGAGGGAAGGGGAATAGGACCTCCTCTATCAATGGACTTGGGGAGGAGAATGGGAGGAGATGAGAAAGGAAGGGAGCCACAACTGGAAAACAAAGTGAATAAACTGTACCTAATTAAAAAAATTAAAAATGTGTTTTTACTTATTAAATGTGTGCAAAATGAAGTATATTTTATTATTTTTATTCATAAAATAAATTTCTAGATAGTTTTACATTTAATTTCTATACTGAGTTGAAGTAAAATTATGTTAAATATATGACATTATGAGTAAATAGCCAAAATGCACATATTAAAGAAAAGTTAGAGCTAAATAATATCCAAGAAAAAAATTGGGAAAATTGAAAAACAATAAAGACCAATATTTTTGCAAAATACTTAAAGAAAAAATGATAATGTTGAACATCAAAAAATATTACATTCGTAAATGAAAAAATTGAAATGTATTTTGCCAAAATTGAAATATGAGACTATTGCCTCAAAATACAATAGGGTTTCAATGAAAGTTCTAGAACACTTTGTGTTCCACAAGTTATAAATGAAAATATGAAAAAATGAGAAAGAATTTTTAGAAAATTTATGACATCCCTCAGTATAAGGAAAAGTTAGAAATAAATAATTGACAGTATAAGAGAAGACAGATAACAGAAGACAACAATAAACAAATCATAAATTTTCAGACAACTAACATCTAAAAGTTATGCAAATTTAGAAAGATCATTCATCAATTTTCTAATTCCCAAGGCATACAGTAGTTAGAAATAATACAGTAACAGAACCAAAAGGAGAAGCAGGTTAACTCTATATTTTGCTTCACTGGTACAGTATTCCATTTCTGTCAAATATTAGAGTACAAATATTCTAAATCCTTGTGATCAAGAAAACAACTAATACAAGTGAAAAGTTCAGGTAACAAGGTATACAGTTTGCCCATTTCTTTGATAGCCATTTTAAGTAAGTTATTGAATAATATGGTAGGATTCCAATAGGGGAGCATTATAAAACCTAACTGAATATCTGATAATAAAAAAACTGAAAATAATTACAAACAGAACGTGTGAAGTAATGGAGATTACCATGATGACGACACTTATAAAGAAACATATTAAAGAATAAGACCCTCTGATTTTAAATGTATTTTTAAAACTCATGGGTACTATGTGTTTGGGGAGTATGTTGTGCATGTGTGAGTGAAAGTACATGTAAAGTGGAAGAGAACATCATACTTGCTGTAAGAGAAGTTTATTGGCAATCAGATTCAAGCTTCTTGGTGTGGTGCAATACACACACACACACACACACACATATACACATATATAAACATTTATATACTTAAAATTAAATCATAAACATATGAGTTCTCATTACACAGATAGCCAAAAAATAATTTAAAAAACAGTAAAAACAGGGTGTCTAGGAAAATAAGAACTGCAAATGAAAAAGTAAAAAGGCAAGTTCCTTCATTTGAAGTTAATCTGTACTAATCACTAGATTATATTTATGTGCATTTCACTTATATAAAGGAAAAGAAACAATATCAGGATACACTATCTTAATATTTGCTATTTTTTGTGAAATACAGTATTCATGAAAGCAGCTGTGTCTTTTTGTCCCATTCATAATGAGATTCTCCCGAGTTTATTTGCTGAATGCTTATGTAATCAAAATTTATAACTTTACCCAATTAAATTAATCCTGTTTCTTAACGTATAATACTATGTCTTCTGTGACTTTTTCTCAAGAGCAGTTTTGGGCAATCTGGTTTCACTACTTCCATGATAGATTTATTTGTTTGTTTGTTTGTTTGTTTATTCAAAATAGGAAATCTCCACTTAGCTCCTTTAAATTGACATTTTTTTTTTACTGAGGTACTAAAATTCTTGTTTTTAATTTAATTTAATTTAATTTTTTTATTATTAGTTACATTTTATTAACTCTGTATCCCAGAGTTAATCCCTTATTCCCTCCCAATCCTACCCTTCCTCCCTCATCTCCTCCCTGCCCCTTTCCAAGTCCACAGATTGGGGAGGACCTCCTCCCTTTCCATCTGACCCTGTTTTATCAGGTATCCTCCATAGTCCTCCTCTGTGGCCTAGCAGAACTGCTCCTCCCTTGGTGTGTGGGGAGGTCAAAGAACCTGCCATTGAGTTCCTGTCAGAAATAGTCCCTGTTCCCCTTACTATGGGAAACCAATTGGTTACTGAGCTACCATGAGCTTCATCTGAGCAAAGCAAAACCAGAAATGAAAAGGGGGACACAACTAAAATTCTTTATCACTGCTCAAATGCATAATTGAATAGGTTCACAAAATAATTTTTCATTTATGTATTTTTGTGATATGGTTGAAGCATCCATAAATTAAAAGTACTTAAAATAAAAAAAATAGAAATTACAATTATCAATATATATAGAAAGGAAGTTTTCATCTGATCCTAGCCTAAAAAGTTTCATTGGGACTGTCTGGGTCCTATTCCTTTGTGGACTGGCAAGACCACCCCACCAAGAGGAAGTGACCAAAGAGCAGGTAACTGACTTCATGTCAGAAACTGCTGCTGTTCCAATTAATCAGGAATCAGGGAATCCACATGGAGACTGAGCTCCCAATGGGGGTCTAGGTCATATCCATGCATGGTCCTTGGTTGATTCATCAGTTTCTGCAGGACTGTATACCTGGGCAGGGGTCTAAGTCATATCCATGCAAGGTCCTTGGTTGATTCATCAGTTTCTGCAGGACTCCCTAGGCCCCAATATTTTTGCTCTGTTGGTCTCCTTGCACCCTCTAGGCTTTTCTGTCTCCTCCTTAGTCCATACTATTCCCTGCACTCTCCCCAAAGTTTGGTTAATAGTCTCAGTATCTCCTTTGATAGCCTGCTGGTTAGAATCTTCCAGAGGTCCTCTGTGGGAGGCTCCTGACCTGTTCCTTTTCTTCTACTTCTAATTACTATTCTGTTTGCCCTACTTTTTTAATTTTTATATTAATTACAGTTTATTCACTTTGTATCCCAGCTGTAAACCCCTCTCTCATTCCCTCCCAATACCACCCTCCCTTATCTCCTCCTATGCCCCTCTCCAAGTCCACTGAGGTCCTCCTCCCATTCCATCTGAGCATAACCTATCATGTCTCATCTGGCTGCATTTTCCTCCTCTGGCCTGGCAAGGCTGTTCCCCCTCTCAGGGGAAGGTGATCAAAGAGACAGTCCCTGTTCCCCTTACTAGGATACCCTTTTGGGGACTGAGCTGCCATGGGCTGTATCTGAGCAGGAGTTCTAAGTCATATCCATAAATGGTCCTTGGTTGGAGTATTAGTCTCAGAAATGACCTTTGTGCCCAGATATTTTGATTCTGTTGCTCTCCTCAAGGAGCCACTTTCTCCCCGACCCTCCGGCTTACTATCTCCCACTTCTTTCATAAGATTCCATGCACTCTGCCCAAAGTTTGGTTATGAGTCTCAGTATCTGCTTTGATACTCTGTTGGGTAGAGGCTTTCATAAGCCCTCTGTGATAGGCTTTTGTCCTGTTTCCTGTTTTCTCCTTCTTCCAAAGTCCATCCTTCTGTCTTTCTGAGTGAGGATTGATTGTCTTACCCAGGATCCTCCTTCTTGTTTGGTTTCTTTAGGTGTACAGATTTTTGTAGGTTTATCCTATATTATATGTCTAATATACACTTATAACTGAGTATATACCATGTGTGTATTTCTGCTTCTGGGATACTTCACTCCAGATGATCTTTTCTAGGTCCCACCATATGCCTACAAATTTCATGATTTCCTTGTTTTTCATTGCTGTGTAGTATTCGATTGTGAAAATATGCCACAATTTCTGTATCTATTCTGTATCCCATCAGTTGAGGGTCATCTGAGTTGTTGTTTGCCCTTCTTAGTGAGGTTTCTGCCTCTTCCCTATAGTCCTCCTTGTTGTTTAGTTTCTTTAAGACTATAAATTTTTGTATGTTTTTCATATATTGTTTTCTGCTTCTGGGTACCTCACTCAGGATGATCTCTTCTAGTTCCAACCATTTGCCTTCAAATTTCACAGTTTCTTGTTTTTAGTTGCTGAGTTTTATTCCAACAGCCACCAGAATGGTTAAGATAAAAAAAAAAAAAAAAAAAAAAAAAAAAAAAAAAAAAAAAAAAAAAAACACTCAAGGGCTGCAGGAGATGTTCTGGAGAAAGGGGTGCCTTCCGCCATTTCTGGTGGGAATAAAATCTTGTACAACCACTTTGTAAATCTGGTGTTTTCTCAGATAGTTAGGAATAGTGGTACCTCACTATGGGCTGTAGAGATGGCTCAGGTGTTAAAGGCGGCTAGGTTCACAACCATAAATGTAAAATAGAGCTATATCATTCGTAGGCACATACCCCACTATTTTATAAGGACATTTGCTCAACTGTGTTTATAGCAGCTTTATTTGTAAAGGCCAGAATCTGGAAACAGCCTAGATGTCCCTCAACCAAGGAATGGATTCAGAAAGTGTGGATATCCTGATTTTTGTTGATTGAATTCTTACATTGGCTTCTAGACATGTTGCTGTCTGGAGCCTTGATGGTTTTTTTTTTTTTTTTTTCCTGGAGCTTGTACTTCATACTGAGTCCTCCTGTCTCTGGAGTCTGGAGTAGTCTACAGGAAGATGAGAGTCTTCAGGAAGTAAGTAGTCTACAGGAAGATAAGAGTGATCTAGGGTCTTAAGACTAGGTGCTGGTACTTTGTCTTGAGGGCTGTAGCTCTGGTGCTGGTGTGAGGCAGCCTATGTGGCTATCTCTGTGCATCTCTGAAGGTAGCTGGGCTACACAAGAAAGCAGGTTTTTGTGTCTCTGCCACTCAGTCTCTGGGGTGTTCTATAGTGAATCTCTTGTCTATGGACTCCCACTGTTTGCCTGGTCTCCACAGGCTGACCAGTAGAATCATCCAGGTGCTGCCCTAAGATGGCCAAAAACTATCTGATATCTGGTTGCTACCTAGGAAGTGTCCTTGTGTCTGGTGAGTGCTGGGGGCCCAAGGTTCAGTACTCACATTACAGCAAATGTCCATAAGACCTGGGTCTGCTTGATCTCAAATGTCTCAGGAAACATAAAATTGCCTTCTGGGGAGCAGGAATGTTCAGGTGTCTGGCTGTTGCTATAGAGGAAGGACCCTGTACCTCGGATTCCACCCTTGCTAGCTAGGGTTAGTAGAAAATGTCAGGGGTTCACAGTCTGTGATTCCGAGACCCGAGACCCGAGACCCGAGACCCGAGACCCGAGACCCGAGACCCGAGACCCGGAGGATGACCACTGGGTTGTGGTGGGAGGCAGTGTTGCTGAATCCAATTGGCCCTAAATCATGGGATATCTCCTCTAGCCCAGGGAAGCCCCAAGGTTTTTGTTTTGGATCCATCCGCCTCTCAACTTACCAGTTTTGGAGTCTTGGTTGGTCTGCACCTCAGCTATGGTGCACAACGGTCGCCGACATCTTAGAACACCCCCGCCCCCGCCCCATATCAATTTTCTTATAGGTAAACCTCTGTCTTGAATGGAAACGAATTAAGGCACAGGATTTTCTGAAACGGCGAGAATTATTTCCATACAACCTGTGAATTATTTCCATACAACACAATAAACTCAGGAAGTCAACAACTAAAAGGCTAAAGTTCCTGAAAATGATCAATAAAGTAATATTCCTCCAGAGTGTATATAAGTAGCAAGTACTGCTGAGAGATACTCTCAGACCAAAAATGCTCCACCAAAGACAGAAAACAGTCAAACTGTCCAGTAGACTTTCAGACAAAGTGAGCAGAATTTCTAAAAGAGACTCACGCTTCTAGCAATTCCAACTTATCTGGAAGGGCTTGCTTGAAAGAAGAGATTCCAAATCTACCTGCTGAGTTGCCTGAAAATTGTTTAGTTAAGTGCCAGGTTTCCAGCCTTCATGAAACATCACCTGTACTGGGCAGGTGTTTTTGTGAGGTGAGTGACTGTGTCTTGTCTGCTCCTGTGAATAGCTACAATAACCAAGTTGTAGATTGATGCTATCCTCATTTTGGCTGCCATTGGTTCCCTATCTGGATCGAGCACACATATCCCTAGAATAGTGTCATTTGACATTCTTTCTTTAGGCAATACTAAGTTCATTTTATAGCACTGAAACATTCTATTTTAAAAAGGTATGAATTAATAGAATATTAATAAAAGAAACATAGCCACTTTAATTTATTTGGTTATACATTTAAGTCATAGGCAAATGTGAATAGTTTAAATATACATAAAGACAAAGGACATAGTTAAACTATTACTTAAGCCAGTCCAGTAGGCCTTTCTTCACTGCTGTTAAACATTTCCTATGCTCTAGAATCACTGCTGTGCTACTTCCTAATCAATTTTTGTCTTAAATACCTCCCAGTTCCTATTAGTTTTTCAGTTAATTGTGTATATTTATCCATTACCAGCAATGAGACTAGAAAGAGAAGAAAAGGAGTATCCCTAGATGGTCTACTTGTGATTTTTCACCAATGTATTCTGGGAACATAATATCTTTAAGGTGCTTTTCTGTTTAAGAGTCTCTAAAGCTTTCAATTTCCAGGACTTGATTCTATTTTTTACTTCCATTTCCTGTTCTCCATGGCTTTTATTTAATCTGCTTCCAGTCGACTTTTTCCTGCAGTAAACTAGAGAAAAACATAATCTATTTTCCATATTTGTCTGTCTTAAAGTAGTCTTTATCCACTTTTCAAAGCACATATACTATTTTTGTATTTGAGGGAAATACAAATAAGAAGGAGAGAGAAAGGACAAGAAAGAAAATAAATAACACATCATGTAGAATTTTCATTGGAGAAAACCAGTCAGTATAGAAAGGGAAATATATATTCTCCAAGAAGCCCATATTTCTTCAGGAGTGGAAATAACACATTTTCTTTTTAGAGATTACATATTTTAGTTTTCTTAAAGAAGTGATAGATTCTTCCAAGAGAATCTTCTACAGAGCTTTTTCAAAAATTGTTATAATTTACATAATTTAAGGTTTCTTCACACTGTTAGATTGAACTATTCATTTTACTTTTGATACATTATTAACTTTTGTATTGGTTTAGATATTTTAGGCAGCATCTCTTGTAGTTTTACTTAATTGAGATACTGTTGTAAAACAAATTCAAATGAGTTACATTACTTTGAGTTAATTAGATATTTCTATTTACATATCGATTTCCTAATACACCTTGAAACCCTTGTTGGTAATATGCCATACTGACCAATACAGCCTAAAGAAAAATTACATATTATACAATATATCTGTGTATATGTGTGTTTGCTCTTTCCAATATTATGTTTTTAATATATATTTAATATATAGCTATTTTTACATACAACTATATAAGTGGTAGGTACATTCTTAGATATGTCCACCTGTAAGCATCTCATATACATTTGCATGTGATTACATAAAATGGACAATTATTTATACATAAATCTATATATAGTTATTTATGATAAACATAATGAAAATATAAAAATTAACAAGTGGAGTCTCCTCCTTTAGTTCGTAGCAATGAAACTTTAGAAAATACATTTTTCTTTAAGAAAATGGTTTAGAAGATAATTCAGAGGTAAGAGCACTGGCTGTTCTTCTGAATGTCCTGAGTTCAATTCCCAGCAACCACATGTTGGCTCACAACCATCAGGATACTCTTCTGGTACGCAGGTGTACATGCAGACAGAAAAAAGACTTCATAGAAAAACATTACTCCTTACTGTCTGTCATGTCAGTCATCTTGAAGAACAGATGTTAAAATTATTGCTGAGAATGGGATCACTAACAAAATTTAACCATTTTTTAAATAATTCATGCTGTGTATTCTGGGAAATTTTTCTTTTATAGTTCTTCTTACAAAATTATATCTTTGATCTAGATCATGTTCCAATAATTAAAAGTGTTTGTTGCTCTTGCAGAGGACCCAATAATGATTCCCAGCATCCATTTCAGCTAGTATACACCCACCTGTTTCTAAAGTGCCAGAGGATTCATCATCATCTTCTACGGGCACTTGTACTTACATGAGAATAGACCTCCTCCAAATATAATTTAGAATATTAACATATTAAATTCATACTTTATAAATGCATGGTGTTAATGCAACATCAGCAATACTATTGAGGCACTTCTACATCTTATACCCCATCTAACTGTACGTATACATCGATTTTTCTTTTGTGCTTTTTAAATTTTTATTTATTTATTTTTATGTGCATTGTTGTTTTGCCTGTATGTGTGTGTGTGTGTGTGTGTGTGTGTGTGTGTGTGTGTGTGTGTGAATTTGTCGGATGGATCTGCTGGAACCAGAGTTACAGATAGTTGCGAGATGCCATGTGGGTGCTAGCAATTGAACCCAGGTCCTTTGGAAGTGTAGGCAGTGCTCTTAATGGGTGAGCCATCTTTCCAGCTGTGCTTTGTTTTGAAAGCAGTGGATTAAGAAAATATCTGCTCTAGCTTTCTGTGCTTATAGAGGATTTCTTGGGTGTATAGATATCAAACTTTGAATCTAAATAAAGATCTATTGGTACAGTTTAAAGACTAATGGAGAGTGAGGAGCTGTTTTCCTGAAAATGTACCAATATTATAAAATCATGGAGAACTACACTTTTGAGAATTTTATCATGATCTTGTTCTTTACAAGAAATATTTATAATTTAATGTAGTGTACATTAAACAAAACATAACTTTAACACAACCTTCATTAAAAAATATTGCAGAGTGCTTACATGAGTATGATTTAGGCAAAATATGAAAGACTGCTTTGGGAAGATTTGAAAATTTTCAGTAAATTAAGCAGAAAATTTCCTTATTAAAACAGTTTAGTACCCAAACACTTATTTATCATTAATATTAAACATCATGGTTCTAAGAATTGTTTTTGGTGACAACAGTCTGCTTGTTGAAATGTGGACATGATACCATACATCAATCTTTTGAAAATGCATTTGTCCTTGTTACCAATAATACAGATATATTTCCTTCACTGGAGATTATTTTTATCTCTTTTGCCCCTCCCCCAAATAAAAATAAAATAAATATAACAAAAAAGAGAAAATGCATATGATCCTTTCATCATTTGTCCATAGGTTTTGTTTTTTTTTTTTCTGTCCTTCCAAGTAACTAGACATACTATTGACAGTAAAAGTAAACTCACAAAATTGGGGGAAATGCAAAAAGAAAGAGGAACAGAAAGAAAGGAGAGAAGCAAGGGATATTTGTATGTATGGTTCCATGGCCAGATATTGCGTTTAAGC
The DNA here is from genome assembly GCF_907164565.1 of Psammomys obesus. Classification (NCBI taxonomy): domain Eukaryota; kingdom Metazoa; phylum Chordata; class Mammalia; order Rodentia; family Muridae; genus Psammomys; species Psammomys obesus. The sequence goes on along the minus strand of NW_026594428.1, from coordinate 2,977,593 downwards.
CAGATGTGTTAATATAACACAATTTGCAATATCTCAACCAATACTTCAAATAAAAAACACTCCCAAAATTAAGAGAAAAAACAAACACTTTTAGTATTCTCTAATTTTCAGGAAAAAAACAGTTATGAAACAGTAGCATACATACATTTCTTCATGATTCTCAAATCATAAATGTCATTGCTTTGTGTTGAGCCTGCAGGCACCTGCATGATGGTTATTGCTAGCTGTTTTATCTTTAGATCTCTGAGTTCAGGAATAGACATACTTGGCTCTAAAATGAGAAAAAAATAGATGCCAAATGATTCTATGACCAGATAATTATTTTCATATATACTCACCTTTTATAAAAGCAAGTGTGTGAAGTGGAAGTTTCTAGTTACTTTGAAGACTCATTTTGTCAAGTGATATTTTGCTGCAAATTGGGCATGTCATGTTTTTCTGTAGGTTAGCATACAGGAGAGCACATGATATTTTGCTGTGAGTTCTCTCATTCAAGTGGTGTGACTTTGGCTAGCTGAGAACATCTGTGGGTGGATTTAGAGGAGAGGAGGTATACAGAGACCCACTCATAATGAGAGATGGCTTTTTGGATCAACATCATTGTGCGGATCATGGTGCTTTGACAGTTGACTTCTCAGAAAGAAACCTTCCAGAAAACTTCTCTGGAGAATCTAACTGAGTCTTTTGGCTTTCACTGACTTGTCCTGGATCTTCTTAATCATTTTGCTGCTTGGTGTTGACCTTTGGACTGGATTGCTGGTATCTTGACAACTGAATTTTGTAATTCCCTGAAGACCTATCAACTCAAATCAGCAGGAAGTAGATAAAGGAGGTCTGTATTTCTTTTCTCTACTAATTTCCTATCTAAGGTCTGGGGTTGAAAGTGAGGTAAAGGTGTTTAAGAACCCTAAATAAAGTAGGTTTTGAGAAAAAAAATCTAAGCCTACGTGTTCATTTTATAAAATAAATATTGGTTCAATCAATCTGGTAGGTTGTAGAAAAATTATAAGAATATACTCTGTTCTCTGAAATTTGGAATATTCATGTGAAGGTTAATGTCAACTAAAAAAATTGAAAGGAAAGCAAATGCATCATGATTGGATTGAAATATTATATTGATGGCACAAGACATTCATTCTTTGTTACAGCAACTGTCAGACTGTCTTTGAAGAAGTCCGTACAAAAATTCTCTCCTTTATGTTCACACACCTGTTGCACCACCCACAGATGTTCCTCAACCTCCCTCTCCCTTGGTTGGAATTATTTTGTTACTTTTTTTTTGAACTTCGAGTAGCAAAGGACTCGGATGTTATAAGAATTCAGCTGTCATCAAAAGATGGCAAAGCCTCAGTATGATAATGCCTATATCTATTACTATTTTAACATGGTTAATATAAATGCTATATTTATTTGAGCAATGAAAAGGAGATGCCTCAGCTATGTAGCCACTCTTGTTTAGCCTCAAACTTAGAAATGAGGTCATACTAGACTTTTTAAACTTGTCACTGATATAATTCAACAGGATAAATTGGGTATCAAAATGCCTGTAGACGAAGATAAATTTTAGTTGGTTTTGTATGACATGTTTACCTGGAACATTTATTCCAACATACCCTAGTTATACCACTTCTAAATCTGAATTCTTAGATCTGATTAGGTGAGAATTTCTAGTATGCCTTTATACACAATGCCAGGAATTCCTGACCACCCAAAAGTGATATAAATTTTTCCATTAAAATTTACTCTAATGAATGCATATGTTACTAAGCACATTCAAACAATACTGTAAAGATAACACATATTGGTTTCTAGAAAATAATGTCATTCATAATGTTTCAATAACATTTTCAGTAGCATAACTGCAGTTATGCACTTTGTTGAAATTTGGTTGTATATGAATAGCCTACAGGTATTCTTTTATCATAGTGACATTTGTCATTTTCCCATGGCTAATTTTAAAGATGTTACCTTCATTACTTTTCTATGACATACATAAGTCATTCTCTCAAAACAGAGTGGCTTCCCATAACATACATTTACTCTGTAACAGTTTCTATGTGTGAGAGTTCTGTTCTGGAAAGCTGGATCCACTGAGCTGAACCCATCACAAAGTTGGAAATTTGGTCTCTTTCCAAGCTATGGAATCCACACGGAGGCCTGACTCAAGGATGAGGCACCTGCCAAGTCAGAACACATGGCTACTCCTTTGGCAAGATACAGATCCCAGTGCCTGTTGAGCTGAGGACTTCATACTAGCTGTCAACTAAAAGGTCTTTAACACAAAATGAATGAAGTAGAGCCAGGAAGAAAATACACAAAACAAATTTGAAAAATTTAATTTGACATTTGCATCCCATTAGATCTGCCATGTTCTGCTTATTATGATCAGAAAGGAAGGTTCTGCTGCCATGAGGACATGAATTCTAGGATATAGAAATAACCATGAGCGAGCTAATCAGTATCACAGGAAGTTTCAAAATCTGACAAAGTATGTATATATATGGATCAGTCAAGGGTATATAATATTAGAAAAAAAGTCTACTAATTTTAGAAAACATTAAAGAAGTTTTTTTTTTTGCTAAGTTTTATGCCACTAGCAAGAAAATAACATACTGTGGAAAATAAGTTTATTTTTTTATATAAAATTCATTTTTCATAGAATGTGTCACCAGTGTTCAACATATGCTTATTAATCAATACACGTAGATATAGCAAAACAATCACACATACACGATTATGAACTGTGTTCTGTATAGTTTTATCTGTTCTTCAAATAGCACTAGATCTTTTAGTTCATCTTCTAAAATAGGGCCATGAATATCATTATTTTAATTTATTTAATGCCATTATTATATTTATTTATCTGAAAGTATCATATTAAATCTTGTTGCTGTTGATAGGCAATTCAGATTGCTTTAGACAGCAAGATAAGCTCAAACTTACTGCATAGTCATGGAAAACCCAACCACTTGTCTCCTGCATCTTTCACCCCAGTGCTGGGATTTGTGTTGTGCCACCAAGCTGGTTCTATGTTGAGTTACTTCTGCTGTGTTATTCAGATTAAACGATGGTCTTCACACATGTTAAGTAAGGACTATACCAACTGAACTACATCCCCACCCCTCAAGAATAAGACTGTTACTCAGACAAATACACAGATGTAGAACTACTGTTGAAAACATAATTTCACTTTCATTTTGAAAGACATACCCAAATAATCTTCAGCAATATATCTAGTTTACCATCTAAAAAATGATAATTTAAAAATACTATTTTTCCTAAACTCTTGGCTATAGTGTGAGTTTTACAAATGCTTTATATATGGCAAGGCTGATTACTAAATCTGGTATCCTGATTAATTTAATGTATGTTTTTTTTTTCATTGTGATTTTGTTAGAATTTAATAATAATTCTTAAATGTTTTATGCTTTCTTTTGCAAACTGCTTATTTTCTTTAGAATGTTATTATTTATTCAGTATTTTTTAAATTTACTTATATGAATCTAAAACATTTTCTCAGAAAGAGCTATTACAATATTTCCACAGTGTGTACCACATTCTCTGTTGTTCCTTATTTGCAAAGCAGACATTTAAAAATGAACATCATTATCAATAATCTGAGAACTGAATATTAATCTCTGAATTCCAGCTCTGGATTGGCAATGGTGTGGGTAAGGCGATTTGCAGACTTGGCTTCATTTTGAAATCTTGGTAGGAAGGTCAGCAGGCAGCTTCCAGCCTTCTGCCAGCTCTCTTAGCTCCTGGCTCAAGTACAAGAACAACCTTGACGGCAGTCATTCTCTTCACACTACAGCTCCTCACTAGTGACCGAGTCATCAGCCTACATTTGACAGGTTACAGTACCGCCTGCTCTGTACCATGAGGACATGTCACACTTATGGACTTCTGCTACTGCACGTATATGTAGCATTTCCTTCCACTCCAGACTTTGTCTCTTCTGCTTCCTGTGAACAAAACAGAGGATAGGCCAGAGATTATATCAATGTTAGTTTTCATCTAACTCCCAACCAATCTCTCCTTTCTTGTAGTTGCTGTTGTAAATTCAGAATCATAAATTATCCGGATACTTATGTTTGGAAACTTCATTTCTTCTTCCCTTCATTTATCCTTGGTTTTCCCCTTCAACTCTCTTTACCTCTGTCTTTCTCTCTATGTGTTTCTCTATCTCTTTGTATGAGATTTAGTGATTTTATTTTATTCAAAGATATAGCTCATATTTGTTAGTTCTGTAAAAAGTCTATTCTTTAATGCTTAAGTATTCACCACAATTTCTTCTATTCTCATGTTCTTTAATTGCATTTAAAATGATTTTTACATTTCACCCTATCTTCAAATTAATGTTTTAAATGATTTTACATGTATATTTGTATACATATATGCATAATATTACATAAATATTTACAGGAATAAGTTCAAACTACTTAGTTCCCATAATGTTACTTATATGTTTTCTGGGCTGGCCATTTTTATTGGATAAGCAATTGGTGTGATATTTCCTATGAAAGACCATTTCTCCCACAATCATCATTTCTTAGTGATCTATATAGCTCTTTTTATAGAGCTATACTGAGGTTTCTATCCCATCCATATTTATGTGACTATTTTTGTTTCTTTCTTTGACTCACCAGTTTTTAAAACTTAATTTTTCTTTATAAGGACAGAAAGACTAGACATTTGTTTTGAAGCATTTCCTATCTCTAGGACTGGGAAGCTACACCCACAAAATGTCAGTGGAATAACCAAATGATATGCCGAAAAGGACTGGAACAATAAATTATAGATATCTGATGTAATTTGATTGTGGCAAGGTTTAGGCCACCTCAGTACACATAATTTGAACCTATATAAATAAATAACAAAATAATTTGGTTACACATCAAGCAATGAATACAACCTTTCTACATCTCACTACTGAAGGTTGCATGCCACTATAAAGCATACAGTAACTGAACTAGAAATCTGTTTTATGTATAAAAAAAATTCAGTGGCCTCACTGACTTCTCTTGCTTAGGTTAATTTTCTTTTGATTCTTTCTTCATACTCCACAATTGTACAGCAATGCAATGTGCATTTTCTAGTATTTGTGACAAATGCCAGTGTCCTTAAGGTTCCTTGTACTAGTGTGCTGTAAAATACAATTAAAAAAGAGAACTGAGGCTTATGTTAAAAGAAAAATCGCAAGAAAAACTCTTCTCACAGATAATTAGTGGTAAAACACTACTAAGTCCACAATTTCCCAGATCCTATGCAGAATTACAGTGTGTTCTGAATGTCAGGGTTCATTTAAAGTGTTCCCCAATTACACTAGTTTTTAATACACCTTCACCAATATCCCTAATTAGGTATGAAGAATTCATTGCTGATCAGCATAAAGGACCAAATTAAAGGAGAAAAAGTAGACTCTCACGTTGTCCCCATAGCTTTCATGCTTTCAACCACCCTCATTGCTAGGCCAATGACTGGATACAAAAAAGGCACGTTTATTCATTAACAGAAGACTGACTTTCGATGAGAAATAAAGTTTTTCTTCTGGAACTAATAGAAAATCTTGATGGCCCTAGAGTATCTACATTTGGAATCAGTAAAAGAAATGTTAATAGCAAAGTAATGATACTAATATATTAATTGAATGAAAAGCCAAATTATATAAAAATTTTACTTATTACTTCATCAAGGAAATTTTAATTTAAAACAAGAAGGCAAAATTTATTTCAAATGTATTTAAAATACTTGAAAATATAGCTCTTTCTATAACAAAAATAATCTTCTAATAATGAATTACATGTTTCCATCAGTAACAATTTTCAAATAATAAAATAGAAAATTCCAAGAAACACTTGATTTTATTTATTGTTAACAGAAGTTATAATTAAGTAGGATTTTATTTCAATAGTGTTGGTGTTGTATAAAAATCTAAATGTAGGTTATGTGAATTTAAGTAGGAAGAAATATATTTTCTGGCATAATGAATTAATGAATATAGACACATAAATGAAAATATAAATATTCTTAAATATAAATGTATAAATAATGGAAAAAATGGAGTATATCTAATGTAAGCACCTGTAAATTGTTTGATTTAAATTAAATATGGCTTAATTGAAATACAACCACACATGCTCCAAATCCTTTCAAATAAGCTGTTAATTGTCGTCAGCATATCAACAGATGTATGCTGGTACTAAGTTTATAAAGACTTCAAACATTTATACAAATGCAGAAAGAAATCTATTAAGATGATCAACTGGCACTAAAATTCCTCATTCTTAGACTTGCGTGTTCATTATTTTCTGTATTACATACCAACTTCTAAGTTTTATATGAAGGGAATCATGTAGTATATAGTTTTATTGTTTCTGTATATATCAATGTTAATTCATATATCAATATAAATTTACTTTTTGCAAATAAATAATTAATTTATTTTTAGTGTGTGTGTGTGTGTGTGTGTGTGATATTTGCCTTCATGTCTTTGGTGTACCATCTGCATGTCTACTGTTTGCAGAGGCTAGAAGGTGCTGCTTTCCCTGGAACTCAAGTTATGTGTGGTTGTGAGCAGCCCAATTTGGGGACTAAACTCAAGTTCTCTGGAAGAGTAGCAATTGGTCTAAACCTCTGTACCATGCATTTTATGGTCAGATTCATTCACTTTATGGTCAGATACTACTACACTACATGTATGTACATTCTCTCTATAACATTTTTTTGGCTTCAGTTTGTTACTATAAATTACTTATAAATATTCACATGTCATACATAGGAAACAAACAATGATCTCAGAGAAATACAGGCAAAGTCCTGATGATACCTGATAAGGGTACCTGATGAGAGAGGAGGACCTTCCCTATGAGTGGACTTGGAGAGGGACATGGGAGGAGATGAAGAAATGAAGGTGGAATTGGGAGGGAATAAGCGAGTCAGCTATAGTTGAGATCCCAAACAAATAAACTGTAATCAATAAAAATTAAATTAAAAAAATACAGGCAAATACAGCCAAAGAAATAGAGAAAGAGGTAGAGCATAACTAGTGACATATAGAGAGGAAACAAACAAAAAAGAGAGGCCACAATGGAAAGACAGGAATCCATATTCAAACAGATAAAGGAAATGGTGCAAGACATTAGAACAGAAATAAAAATCAATAAAGAAAACACACAAAAAAAGTTCCAAACTCAAAACATCCTACAAATCAAGGACACCATGAAAAGATGAAAGCTAGGAATAATATGGAAATATAGATACAGAGGTCCTAATAGATGTCTACGGAACTTATCACACAAACTCAAGAGTATACCTTTTTTTTAGCACTTCATGGAACCTTCCCAAAAATTGACCATATAGTCAAGCACAAAGTAAGTCTCAACAGACACAAAAAGATTGAAATAATCACTTGTATCCTCTCAGACCACCATGGCCTCAAATTAGACCTCAACAACAATAGAAATAACAAAAAGCCCACATATACATTGAAACTAAACAGTTCTCTACTCAATGACAGCTTGTTTTCAGAAGAAATGAAAAACAGAATTAGAGACTCCTAAAATTCTGTGAAAATGAAGGCACAAGTTACCCAAACTTATGGGACATAGTGAAAGCAGTGCTAAAAGAAAAGTTCATTTCACTTAGTGCCTCCAGAAAGAAATAGAGACATCTCATACAAGCAATTTAATGGCACACCTAAAAACACTAGGTGGAAAAAAAAGAAGCAGACACACCCAAGCGGAGTAAACTACTGGAAATATTAAAACTCAGATTCCAAATCAACGACTCAGAAACAACAAAAATTATATTTTAACGAGGGTTTTTGTTTGTTTGTTTGTTTGTTTTTTGTTTTGTTTACCTTTCTCTACTTTGTCAAATATCTATTAAATTTTTCATGAATGAAAGGCTTATATCACTAATATAATTTAAAATAGAGTTATATAGAGCTTTTTGAATGAATTTCACTCTGTCCTGATATGTCAACTCTCTCCCTTTATCTATCTGTGTCTCTCCCCCACCTTCTCTTCCTTGGTCCAACAGTGTCTCTCTTCTTTATTCCTTATCTTTCTCCAATACAAACACACACACACACACACACACACACACACACACACACACACTTAATATGTAATAGTAAGTTAGTAGATTTTTTTGAATAAACTTTCTGAATTTAATTGTCAATCTAATTAAAGGGACATAAAGTGTTTTTGGAAAAGGCATCTCTCTTTTTGAAATCATGTGTTTAATAGATTAACTCTATTTGGGAGAATTCATGGAAGCCATCTAATCTTATGTTTTTCTTATGGTTAACCTTTTAGTATTTATTCGATCTACTTGCTCTTTCACACATGTTCTTTCTGGATGAGTTTTTTGAATACTGATTATATATGCATACCTAACAGTGCAAATCTGCAGATCAATTCAAATTATAAGTTTCTCCTTAAGTTGTCTTTATGGTGTGAGGCCTTTAAGCATTTAATGATTATACCTACATTATTCAGTTTGTACATTAAAAACACAGAATTTATATATAATATATCCAAAAAGATTTTATTTTCATTAACAATTATGAATTATTTTTTCTATTTCAAGTCTTTCCAAGAAAATTCAGAGCCATAATGTCCCTTACATAATAAATGATTTCAAATGAAATTATTAAAAGTACTGTTAAATGGCATAATATATGACTAATATTAGAAAATAAATTTAACACACTATGCTCTTTTAAATTTATTATTATTATTATTATTATTATTATTAATTACACTTTATTCATTTTGTATCCCCCCATAAGCCCCTCCCTCCTCCCTTCCCGATCCCACCCTACCTCCCCTTTCTTCATGCATGCTCCTCCCCACATCCACTGATAGGGGAGGTCTTCCTCTCCTTCCTTCTGATCTTAGTCCTATCAGATCACATCAGGAATGGCTGCATTGTCTTCTTCTGTGGCCTGGTAATGCTGCTCTCCCCTCAGGGGGAGGTGATCAAAGAGCAGGCCAATCAGTTATGTCAGAGGCATTCCCTCTTCCAAACACTATGTAAGCCACTTGGACACTAAACTGCCATGGGCTACATCTGTGCAGGGGTTCTAGGTTATCTCCATGATTAGTCCTTGGTTGGAGTATGAGTCTTTGGGAAGTTCCCTGTGTTCAAATTTTCTTGTTCTGTTGCTCTCATTGTGGAGTTCCTGGCCTCTCCAGCTCTTGTTATTTCCCAATTCTTACATAAAATTCCATTCACTCTGCCTGCCAGTTGGCAATCAGGCTCAGCATCTGTTTTGATAGTCTGCAGGGCAGAGGCTTTCAGATGCCCTCTGTGGCAGGTTCCTAGGTTGTTTCCTGTTTTCTTCTTCTTCTGATGTCCATCCTCTTAGACGTTCAGGATGGAGATTTTGCGTTTTAGTTAGGGTCCTCTCTTTTGCTTACTTTGTTTAGATGTACCGATTTTAGTGGGTGTATTCTATGTTGTATGTTTATATGAGTGAGTATATACTGTGTGTGTCTTTTTGCTTCTGGGACAACTCCCTCAGGATGATCTTTTCCAGGTCCCACCAGGGGCATCTGGGCTGGTTCCGGCTTCTGGCTATTACAAATAAAATAGCTACAAACATGGTTGAGCAAATGTCCTTTTTGTGTACTTGAGCCTCTTTTGGATATATGCCTAGGAGTGGTATGGCTGGATCTTGAGGAAGCGCTATTCCTAGTTGTCTGAGAAAGCGCCAGATTGATTTCCAGAGTGGTTGTACAAGTTTACATTCCCACCAGCAGTGGAGGAGGGTTCCCCTTTCTCCACAACCTCTCCAGCATGTGTTGTCACTTGAGTTTTTCATCTTGGCCATTCTGATGGGTGTAAGTTGAAATCTCAGGGTTGTTTTGATTTGCATTTCCCTAATGGCTAATGAGGTTGAGCATTTCTTAAATGCTTCTCTGCCATTTGATATTCCTCTACAGAGAGTTCTTTGTTTAGCTCTGTTCCCCATTTTTTAAGTGTATTACTTGGTTTGCTACTTTTCAGCTTCTTTAGTTTTATATATACTGGATATGAGTCCTCTGTCAGATAAAGGGTTGGTGAAGATTCTTTCCCAATCTGTAGGCAGTCTCTTTGTTTTGATGACAGGGTCCTTTGCTTTACAGAAGCTTTTCAGTTTCATGAGGTCCCATTTATTGATTGTTGCTCTCAGAGCCTGTGCTGTTGACGTTCTGTTCAGGAAGTTCTCTCCTGTACCAATGAGTTCTAGGGTATTCCCCACTTTTTCTTCTAGCCGATTAAATGTGTCTGGTTTTATGTTGAGGTCTTTGATCTTTGACTTCAGTTTTGTGCAGGGTGATAAGTATGGACCTATTTTCATTTTTCTACATGTAGACATCCAGTTAGACCAGCACCATTTCGAAGATGCTATCTTTTTTCCATTGTATGGTTTTGGTATCTTTGTTAAAAATCAGGTGTCCATAAGTGTGTGGGTTTATTTCTGGGTCTTCTGTTCAGTTCCATTGATCCACCATTCTGTTTCTATGCCACTACCATGCAGTTTTATAACTGTTGCTCTATTGTATAGCTTGAGATCAGGGATGGAGATACCTCCAGAAGTTCTTTTATTGTAGAGGACGGTTTTAACAATTCTGGGTTTCTTGTTATTCCTTACGAAGTTGAGAATTTTTCTTTCCAGGTCTGTAAAGAATTGTGTTGGCAATTTGATGGGAATTGCATTAAATCTGTAGATTGCTTTTGGTAAGCTGCCCATTTTTACTGTGTTAATCCTGCCAAGCCATGAGCATGGGAGATCTTTCCATCTTCTCATATCTTCTTCTAATTCTTTCTTCTGAGACTTGAAATTTTTTTCATACAAGTCTTTGACTTGCTTGGTTAGGGTTACACCAAGGTACTTTATGTCATTACTGGCTATTGTGAAGGGTGTTGTTTCCCTAATTTCTTTCTCAGCCCTTTTGTCTTTTGTATACAGGAGTGCTACTGATTTTTTTGAGTTAATTTTGTATCCAGCCACTTTGCTGAAGGTGTTTATCAGCTATAGGAGTTCCCTGGTAGAGTTTTTGGGGTCACTCATGTATACTATCATATCATCTGCAAATAGTGATAATTTGACTTCTTCTTTTCCAGTCTGTATCCCCTTGATCTCCTTCAACTGTCTTATTGCTCTAGCAAGGACTTCCAGCACTATGTTGAAGAGATATGAAGAGAGTGGGCATCCTTGTCTTGTCCCTGATTTCAGTGGGATTGCTTTAAGTTTTTCTCCATTCAGTTTGATGTTGGCTATAGGCTTGCTGTATATCGCCTTTACTATGTTTAGATATGTGCCTTGTATCCCTGATCTCTCCAATACTTTAAACATGAATGGATGTTGGATTTTGTCAAATGCTTTTTCAGCATTTAGAGAGATTATCATGGGTTTTTTTTTTCTTTCAGTTTGTTAATATAGTGGATCACATTGATGGATTTCCATATATTGAACCACCCCTGCATACCTGGGATGAAGCTATCTTGGTCATAGTGGATAATATCTTTGATGTGTTCTTGGATTCGGTTTGCAAGTATTTTGTTAAGTATTTTTGCATTAATGTTCATAAGGGAGATTGGCCTGGAATTCTCTTTCTTTGTTGAGTGTTTGTGAGGTTTAGGTACCAAGGTGACTGTGGCTTCATAGAATGAGTTTGGTAATGTTCTTTCTGTTTCTATTTTGTGGAATAGTTTGAAGAGAATTGGTGTTAGCTCTTCTTTGAAGGTCTGGTAGAACTCTGCGCTGTAGCTATCTGGTCCTGGGCTGTTTTTGGATGGGAGATTTTGATGACTGCTTCTATTTCTTTGGGGGATATAGGACTATTTAGTTGATTTACCTGGTCATGATTCAGCTTTGGTAAGTCAAATCGATCAAGAAAATTGTCCATTTCATTTAGATTTTCAAATTTAGTGGCATATAGACTTTTGAAGTAAGTCCTAATGATTGTTTGGATTTCCTCATTGTCTGTAGTTATGTCCCCCTTTTCATTTCTGATTTTGTTGATTTGGGTGGTGTCTCTCTTCCTTTTAGATAGCTTGGCTAAGTGTTTGTCCATCTTGTTGATTTTCTCAAAGAACCAGCTCTTGGTTTCATTGATTCTTTGAATTGTTTTATTTCTTTCCAATTGATTGATTTCAGCCCTGAGTTTGATTATTTCCAGCCATCTACTGAGTCTTGGTGTGTCTGCTTCTTCTTTTTCTAAGGTTTTTAAGTGAGCCATTAAGTTGCTTGAATGAGCTGTCTCAAATTTCTTCTTGAAGGCACTTAGTGCTATGAACTTTCCTCTTAGCACTGCTTTCATTGTGTCCCATACAATTTTGGGTATGTTGTGTCTTCATTTTCATTGATTTCTAGAAAGACTTTAATTTCTTTCTTTATTTCTTCCCTGACCCAGTTGTCATTGTGTAGCAAGTTGTTCAGTTTCCATGTGTGTTTAGACATTTTGCGCTTTCTGTGCTTGTTGAGGTCAAGCTTTAGTCCATGGTGGTCAGATAAGATACAAGGGACTATTTCAATCTTCTTGTATCTGTTGAGGATTGCTTTGTGAACAACTATATGGTCTATTTTTGAGAAGGTTCCATGAGGTGCTGAGAAGAAGGCAAATTCTTTTCTGTTTGGGTGTAAAGTTCTGTAAATGTCTGTGAGGTCCATTTGATTCATGACCTCTGTCAGAGACATTGTTTCTTTGTTTAATTTCTGTTTTGTTGACCTCTCCTTTGTTGAGAGTGGGGTGTTGAAGTCTCCCACTATTAATGTGTGGAGATCTATATGTGGTTTAAATTTTATTAATGTTTCTTTAACAAATGTGGGTGCTCTTGTATTTGGGGCATAGATGTTCAGGATTGTGATGTCTTCCTGGTGGAATTTTCCTTTGATGTGTATGAAGTGTCCTTCCCCATCTCTTTTTATTAATTTTGGTTGAAAGTCTATTTTATCAGATATTAGAATGGCTACTCCTGCTTGCTTCTTGGGTCCGTTTGCTTGGAACGTCGTCTTCCAACCCTTTACCCTCAGGTAATGTCTATCTTTGTGTCTTAGGTGTGTTTCTTGTATGCAACAGATTGCTGGGTTTTGTTTATGTATCTGTTCTTTTAATCTGTGTCTTTTTATTGGAAAGTTGAGTCCATTGATATTGAGAGAGATTAATGACCAGTGGCTGTTATATCCTTTGATTTTGATGTTGGCTGTGGTCATCAGGTTTTATGCTTCATTGCTTTTTGTTTTACTGTAGTGGGGTTAATTATTTCCTGTGTTTTCTTGAAAGAAGCTAATTTTGGGGGGTTGTATTTTCCCTTCCAGTGTCTTCTCTAATGCTGGGTTTGTTTGTAGGTATTGTTGAAATTTGTTTTTGTCATTGAATATCTTGTTTTTTCCTTCTATGAGGACTGAGAGTTAGCCTGGGCTGACATCTGTGTTCTCTTAGGGTCTGCATGATATCCTTCCAGGCCCTTCTGGCTTTTATAGTCTCTGTTGAAAAGTCAGGTGTGATTCTAATGGGTTTGCCATTATATGTTACTTGGCCTTTTTCCCTTGCAGCTTTTAGTATTTTTTCTTTGTTCTGTATACTTACTGTTTTGATTATTTTGTGGCGGGAGGATTTTCTTTTTTGGTCAAATTTTTTGGGTGTTCTGTAAGCCTCAAATATTCTTATTGGCCTCTCCTTTAACTTGGGGAAATTTTCTTCAATGATTTTGTTGAAAATATTTTCTTCTAGGCCTTGGAGAAGGGAGTCCTCTTTTTCCTCTATACCTATTATTCTTAGGTTTTGTCTTTTCATATGGTTTTGGATTTCTTGGACGGTCTGTGTCAGGAAATTTTTGGATTTAACATTTTCTTTGACAGATACATCGATTTCTTCCATTGTATCTTCTACACCTGAGATTCTTTCTTCCATCTCTTGTAGTCTGTTTGTTATGCTTACCTCTGTAGTTCCTGTTTTCTTCCCTAGATTCTTCCTCTCCATTATTTCTTCCATTTGTGTTTTCTTTAATTTTTCCAATTCTATCTTCAGGTCTTGAGTTGTTTTGTTTACTTCCTTCACCTGTCTGATTGTACTTTCCTGTTTTCTTTTAGTTCCTTCAACTCTGTTTCTTTTATTTCATTCAGTGCTTTAAGCATTTCCTTTCTAAAGGCCATAAACTTTTTGGCTACAGCTTCCTCTATTACTTTACGGATGGCAATATTCTGTTTGAGTTTATCTTCCTCTATGTCTTTACGTATCTTATTTGTTTCCTTTGTTATCATCTTCATGAGCATAGTTGTCAGATCATCTTCTTAGATTTCAGTTATGCTGGGGTGTCCAGGGCTATTTGCCCCTGGGTAACTGGGTTCTGGAGATGCCATATTGCTCTGTCTTTTGTTGCTTGAGCTTTTACGATGGCCTCTACCCGTTGTTCTATCTTAGGTGTTTGCGGTTATTTTCTGGTGGTTCCTGGGGATCCTGTGGTGGAAAGAATCCCCTTTGCAGAATGCTGGTTTTTCATGAAGGATGTCTTCTCAGCTTTTTGTGTATGGTCCCTGGATGGCTGGCGTTTTTTCAGGAGTTGCTGCTGCTCACCTCAGGGATAGAGACCTGAGTGGTAACTGTGGTCTTTGTTAGTGGAGAGGGTTCTCCTCTCACCCAGGGAAGTCCTGAGGACAGCTGCCCTGTTTCTGGGTTTCTTGCTGTAAATTAAATGATCAGCTGCTGTGACCCAGTTGGACATCTGGCATGCAGCAACTGTTTGTGCCTGTGTCTGGAGCACAGCTGAGTGATGGCGGCTGGGGACCGCTGTTCTGCAAGACTTTTTCCAGGGAAGGATTGGGTGATTTAAGTCAGTACAGTTTCCTTCCTTCCCTGTGGATTCTCTGGAGGAAGGGACTCCCAATCTCTTTTTTTGCCCTGGTGCTCACTGCTCAGTCTCCGCCAGCTGGCTGGCCGCAGAAACTGCCTGTGTCTGGAGCACAGCTGAGTGATGGCGGCTCAGTCTCCGCCAGCTGTCTGGTGTGCAGAAACTGCCTGTGTCTGCCTTTCTGGCCTTTGGGAGCCTGTGAGTCTGCCTAAACTGGGTAATTTTCCTGAGACCTTTTCAGGGTGGGGTGTCAGCTGAGTGCTCTGAGATCAGACCAGCTGTTTCCCTCCCTGTGTGTTTGCACAGGACAGTGAAACTCATTCGCTGGTGCCCTGTTGCCCACAGTTCTATCTCAGGCGGCGAATCAGGCGCTCAGGTAGGCAGGGCTCTGTGTTGGAGCCTGGGTCCCCAGCTCTGGCTTAGGGCTGGCTCCTGGGGCGCCCGTGGAACCCGAGTCTTTTCCAGGAAATGTCTGCGTGACCTAAGGTTGGTCCCAATCGTTTCCTGTACCGTGGGGTTATCTCTCGACTGAAAATACCAGTCTCTGATAGTATGGTGTGCAAGGTTCAGTCTAGGACCATGACCAGAGACACTGGCTTGTGGCTCTGGGCTGGGGCTGGGGCTGGGGGTTGGCAGCCAGCAGCTAAGCTTCTGGCAGAACCGGGAACTCTTCTGTGGTTTAACCAGGTAAGCTAAAAGCTGATTGAATCCCCCACCTCTCACCTGGGAAACACAATGACTGTGTTTTATGGCTGCGAGTTCTGATTGCTGGTCACTGTGCTGATCCTGCTGCTTGCTGCTTAGAATGAGAGTCCTCCAGGTGCTGCCATCTTGCCCCGCCTCCTCCCACACTTTTCAAACTAAGAAGACATCACTTGAGTATTCTTTTTTCCTTCTTTTAAAAAATTATTTATTTTATTTTTAATGATTACAGTTTATTCATTTTTTATCTCAGGTATGGCTCCCTCCCTCATTTACTCCCAATCTCACCAGCCCTCCCTCATCTACTCCAATGACTGTCCCCAAGTCAACAGATACTGGAGGTCCTCCTCCCTTTCCATCTGACCGTAGCCTATCAGGAATCATCAGTACTGGCTGCATTGTCTTTCTCTGTGGCCTGGTTGGGCTGCTACTCCCTCAGGGGGGAGGTGATCTCAGACCTAGCCACTGAGTTAAAATCAGAGACAGTCCTTGTTTCCATTACTAGGGAACCCACTTGGACACTGAGCTGTATGGGCTACATCTGAGCTGGGGTTTTAGATTACCTTCATGAATGGTCCTTGGTTGGAGTATCAGTCTCAGAAAAGACACCTGGGCCCACATTTTGGTTCTGTTGCTTTCCATGTATAGCTCCTGTCCACTCCATGTCTTTTTATCTCCTCTTTCTTTTGTAAGTTTCCCTGCACTCTGCCAATGTCTGGCTATGAGTCTCATCATCTGCTTTGATACGCTGCTAAGTAGACTCTTTCAGAGGCCCTTTGTGGTAGGCTCCTGTCCTGTTCCCTATTTTCTGGTCTTCCAATGTTAGTCGTATTTGCCTTTTTGAGTGAAGATTGATCATCTTATTCAGGGACCTCCTTCTTGCTTAGCTTCTTTAGGTGTACAGATTTTAGTATGTTAATCCTATATTATATATCTAATATCTACTTCTAAGTGAATGTATACCATGTTTGTCTTCCTGCTTCTAGGATACCTCACTCAGGATAAGGATGATCTTTTCTAGTTACCACCATCTGTCTGCAAATTTCATGATTTTTGTTTTGTTTTGTTTTTAATTGCTGAGTAGAATTCCATTGTGTAAAGGCACCACAATTTCTGTATTCATTCCTCCATTGAGGGATATCTGGGTTGTTTTCAGACTCTGACTATTAGCATAAAGCTGTTATGAACATGGCTGAGCAAATATCTTTGTTGTGTACTTGAACATATTTTGGATATTTGCCTAGGAGTGGTATAGCTGGATTGTAATTGTCTGATAAAGCACCAGATTGACTTCCAGAGTGGTTGTACAAGTTCACATACCCACCAGCAATGGAGGAGTGTTCCTCTTTTTTCACATCCTCTCCAACATATATTGTCATTTAAGTTTTTTATCTTATCCATTCTGATGGGTATAAGGTGAAATCTAAGGGTCTTTTTCATTAACATTTCTTTGATGACTAAGGACATTGAGCATTTATTTTTTTATTTTTTATTATTAGTTACATTTTATCAACTCTGTATCCCAGCTGTATCCTGCTCCCTTATTCCCTCCCAATCCCATCCTCTCTTCCCTGCACCTTTCCAAGTCCACTGATTGGGGAGGACCTCCTCCCCTTTCAACTGACCCTGTTTTATTAGGTGTCTTCAAGACTGGCTGCAAAGTCCTCCTCTGTGGCCTAGCAGGACTGCTCTTCCCTTGGGGGTTGGGGAGGTCAAATAGCCTACCATTTAGTTCCTGTCAGAAATAGTCCCTGTTCTCCTTACTATGAGAAAACAAATGTTTACTGAGATACCATGGGCTACGTCTGAGCAGAGGTTCTAGGTTATATCCATACATGGACCTGGTGGAGTATCAGTCTCAGAAAAGACCCCTTTACCCAGGAATATTTGGCCCTTTTGGAGCTCCTATCCTTTCACATCATACTAACTCCCCTTTCTTTCATATGATTCCCTGCACTCTGCAGTAGTTTTGGATGAGTCTTAGTATCTGCTTTGATACACTGCTAGGTATAGTCTTTCAGAGGTCCTCTGTAGTAGGCTCCTGTCCTGTTACTTTTTTCTCCTACAGCCAATGTCCATCCCATTTGTCTTTCTAAGTGAGGAATGATCATCTTACCCCGGGTCCTCTTTCTTGTTTATCTTCTTTAGGTGTATAGATTTCATTATGTTTATCATATCTTATCGGTCAAAAGTATAGTACGGAGCTAAACAGAGAATTCTCTGTAGAGGAATATAGAATGGCAGAGAAACACTTAAGGAGATACTTAACATCCTTAGCCATCAGGGAAATGCAAATCAAAACAACCCTGAGATTTTACCTTACACCCATCAAAATGGCTAAAATCAGAAACTCAAATGACAACACATGCTGGAGAGGTTGTGGAGAAAGGGGAACCTTCCTCCACTGCTGGTGGGAATGTAAACTGGTACAACCACTTTGGAAGTCAATCTGGCGCTTTCTCAGACAATTAGGAATAGTGCTTCCTCATGACCCAGCTATACCACTTCTAGGCATATACCCAAAATTTACTCAAGTACACAGCAAGGACATTTGCTCAACCATGTTTGTAGCAGCTTTATTTGTAATAGCCAGAACCTGAAAACAATGCAGATGTCCATCAATGGAGGAATAGATACAGAAATTGTGATATTTTTACATAATGGAATACTACTCAGCAATCAAAAACAAGGAAATCGTGAAATTTGCAGGCAAATGTTGAGATCTAGAAAAAATCATTTTGAGTGATGTATCCCAGAAGGAGATATGAATTATTTTTAAAATATCAGTTAATTCTCAAAATTTTCAGACCAACCCTATCATTAGTCACCTTAGGAAGAGGTGTTCTAGACTCTACCTTTCACCCGATTCTGGAAAAATCACTTTTTTTAGTTCTTTATTCTCTGTCAAATCCACTAGGCCTCAAAGGATAGCATCAAACTCAGATTACAGAAATAGCCTTGGTAAATCTTGGGGTATGAGGGGCACAAAACCAAACAGATAGTCATGAACTCAAGGAAGAAATTTAAAGAGAGTTGGAAAAAAAAAAAAAAAAGAAAGTTGGAAGGTTGACAAGTATTGTTGAGAGTTGGGAGGTTAGCATGGTCTGCATTTGAATTTTATAAATGTGAGGTTTTAAAAGGCAAAAACTTAATGCTCAAAAGGCTGAAAAATATATTCTCACAAGCAATACCTATGCAAAGGAAGAATGCATTTAAATATGCATTATATCGCAATAAAATCTATCCAATTAAGGGCTGGGTCAGTGAGATATCTCAGTAGGTAAATGTTCTTCCCTCATAAACTTGATGACCGAAATTGGATTTTCATCCCTCATCTAACTTATATTGTATTGGTTAACTGTCATTGCTGCTTGAACTTAACTGGAAGCATGGTTTTCCCTACCTCTACAAAATATTTCTCAGCAGACACCAATATGGTTCAAACTTTTTTCACAATTGTGATACAGTAGAAATTCTCTAGATTAGTGAAATGGCTTACTCATGGGTATATGTTTTGTTTACATGTATAAGTACATGTATTTGTATCACCAGTACCAAAGGAAAAGTTACAGACAGCAGTGTATTCTGAATTCCCAGTGCTAAGGAGGTGGAGTTGTGAGGGTTCCCTTATAATTATTTGTTGCCCAGCTTGTATAGCATAAACAGTTAACTTCAGGTTCCATGAAAAATCCTGTCTCAAAAGATAACTGAAGAACAGCAGACAGTGATTTTGATTATCTAAAATATTTACACATATATGAACATACACAAACACACACATTCAGTCATACACACGCACACACATACATCACAAATGAAATAAAACATAGGTTTTCATGTTTTGAAAATTAAGTAATTATGGAAAATGTTAACATATTTTAAAATATCAAGATAATTTATTTAAATAGATAAAAGATTTCCAGGAGCTTTTATTTGTCATGAAAGATGAATAATTTCTGCTTAAATATTTACTTTTTGAAAATTTGCATATGTTTTATACCTTTAAACTTACTCAGAAAAATACACAATGCATATTTTAATGATTCTCCTTGAAAAATCTTAAAATTTCAATAAATCTGAAATATTCCATTTTATCTTACAGCAAGTTTTTCTTTATTTCAACAGATGGGCATCTCACATTTTCATCATAAAAATCCAGAAAGCAGTTCTTCATAGATGAAGCAAAGTCTACATAAAACAGTTGAAGCTATTTGCTTGATATATTTCAAAGATTAAAGAAACACTTAGTAAACTCTGGCCTGATTTTATTTTACATAAAATGTTATTTATAACATAGCATCATGAAATATTTACGAGCAGTGGAGTCACTTACCACAGAAGAAAACAGAATTGATGATGACCTTCAGTTCACTCTTTTGCAGAGAAAGCAATTCTTTCATTATATTTACACTAGAAAATAAAAGATGCCTTTGCTTCATGAAAAAGTCACTGCCTCAGCCCTCATTCCCTTTATTTACCATAGGCCTGAGATTATACTCAGGTTGCTCAAAGATAACCAACAACAAAAAATACAGTTGGGAATTATTGTTTTTTTTTTCTCTTTGTTTATTTTTTTTCTTATCAGTTACATTTTATTAACTCTGTATCCCAGCTGTATCCCGCTCCTTCATTCCTTCCCACTCCCACCCTCCCTCCCTCATCTCCACCGTACCCCTTTCCAAGTCCACTGATGGGGGGACCTCCTCCCTATTCATCTGATCCTGTTTTATTAGGTATCTTCAGGACTGGATGCAAAGTCCTCCTCTGTGGCCTAACAGGACTGCTCCTCCCTTGGGGGTGGGGAGGTCAAAGAGCTAGCCATTGAATTCCTGTTAGAAATAGTTCTTGTTCCCCTTACTATGGGAAAACAATTGGTTACTGAGCTACCACGGGCTACATCTGAGCAGAGGTTCTAGGTTATATCCATACATGGTCCTTGGTTGCATGTCAGTCTCAGAAAAGACCCTGTGCCCAGATATATTTGGTCCTTGTGGAGCTCCTATCCTTTCCTCATCATACTAATTCTCCTTCATATGATTCCCTGTACTCTGCGGAAGGTTTGGTTATGAGTCTTTGTATCTGCTTTGAAAACACTGCTAGTTAGAGTCTTTCAGATGCCTTCAGTAGACTACTGTATACGTTCAATGCACATCTCATCTGTCTTTCTAAACGAGGATTGATAATCTTACCCCATGTCTGCTCTCTTGATTATCTTTTTTAGGTGTACAGATTTCATTAGGTTTATCATATCTTATAGGTCTATATAAGTGAGTACCGTGTTTGTCTTTCTCCTTCTGGGATATTTCACTCAGAATGATCTTTTCTAGGTCCCACCATTTGCCTGCAAATTTCATGATTTCCTCCTTTTTGATTGCTGAGTAGTACTCCATTGTGTAAAAATACCACAATTTCTGTATTCATTTCTCCCTTGATGGACATCTGGGTTGTTTTCAGGTTCTGGCTATTACAAAAAAAGCTGCTATAAACCTGTTTGAGCAAGTATCCCTTTTGTGTACTTGAGCAAATTTTGGGTATATACCTAGCAGTGGTATAGCTGGGTCTTGAGGAAGCACTATTCCTAATTGTCTTAGAAAGATAGATTTCCAAAGTGGTTGTACCAGTTTACATCCCCACCAGAAGTGGAGGAGGGTTCCCCTTTCTCCACAAACTCTCCAGCATGTGTTGTCACTTGAGTTTTTCATCTTGGCTATTCTGATCGGTGTGAGGTGAAATCTTAGGGTCATTTATTTTCCCTGATGGCTAATGAGGTTGAACATTTCTTTAAGTGTTTCTCTGCCATTCGATATTCCTCTGTCGATGATTTTGTTTAGCTCTGTTCCCCATTTTTTAATTGGATTACTTGGTTTGCTGCTTTTCAGCTTCTTTAGTTCTTTGTATATACTCGATATTAGTCCTCTGTCAGATAAAGGGTTAGTGAAGATTCTTTCCCAATCTGTAGGCAGTTGTTTTGTTTTGATGACTGTGTCCTTTGCTTTACAGAAGCTTTTCAGTTTTATGAGGTACCATTTATTGATTGTTGCTTTTATAGCCTGTGCTGTTGGTGTTCTGTTCAGGAAGTTGTCTCCTGTGCCAATGAGTTCTAGGCTGTTCTCCACTTTTTCTTCTAACAGATGTAGAATATCTGGTTTTATGTTGAGGTCTTTGATCCACTTGGAATTCAGTTTTGTGCAGGGTGATAAATATTGATCTATTTTCATTTTTCTGCATGTAGACATCCCGTTGGACCAGCACCATTTGTTGAAGATGCTGTCTTTTTTCCATTGAATGGTTTTAGCTTCTTTGTCAAAAATTGAGTATTCAGAGGTGTGTGGGTTTATTTCTGGGTCTTCTATTCAGTTCCATTGATCCTTCTTTCTGTTTTTATGCCAATACCATTCAATTTTTATTACTATTGCTCTGTAGTACAGCTTGAGATCGGGGATGGAGATACCTCCAGATGATCTGTTGTTGTACAGGATTGTTTTGGAGATTCTGGGTTTTTTGTTTCTCCATATGAAGCTGAGAATCTTTTTTCAAGGTCTGTAAAGAATTGAGTTGCTATTTTGATAGGAATTACATTGAATCTGTAGATTGCTTTTGGCAGGATGGCCATTTTCACAATGTTAATCCTACCAATCCATGAGCACGGGAGATCTTTCCATCTTCTGATATCTTCTTCAATTTCTTTCTTCAGAGACTTGAAGTTTTTCTCAAACAGGTCTTTTATTTGCTTGGTTAGTGTCACCCCAAGGTATTTTATGTTATTATTGGTTATTGTGAAGGGCATTGTTTAGTTGGGCATTATTGTAACATGCATTAGTTAAATGCCTATTTCATATTATCTCTCTTGGATATCTTTCATCAGATGAATGTAAATAGGCTGTAGAATATAGAGTAAATATCAAATGATTGTTTACTGCTTATTTGTTTATTTGCAAGTGCTACAGTTGCAAGTAATTCCTTTTTTGAGATGCTCATTGATTATGACCTAAGGTGGAAAGAAAAAAAAAAAAAAAAACACCTCTGTGTGTTTAGATATTTCAGAATATTCTGATAGGGGAAAATTTAGGAAGGATTTGCAGGAAGGTAAATTGTGTTCAGAATATATCAAATAGAGAAAGTTGTCAATAAAGTAGAATACTCTAAAATATAACATAAATATATAATTTCAAAGACTACATATACAATTTTAGTAATTATTTTTCCATCACATTTTTGTGTCATTTAAGTCATCGAATGATTTTTTGTTTTTCTTTTTTTATTCTTCATTGATTACACTTTATTCACGTTGTATCCCACCCTCTGTGGTTCCCTCCACCCTCCTATCCTAATCCCTCCCTTCCTCCACCGTCAGCATGAAAGCCCCTCCCCAAGTCCACTGATAGGGGAGTTCCTCCTTTCCTTCCTTCTGATCCAAGTCAATTAGGTTTCATCAGGATTCGCTGCATTGTCTGCTTCTGTGGCCTGGTAAGGCTGCTTCCCTCTCAGGGGGAGGTAATTAAAGAGCAGGCCAATCAGTTCATGTCAGAGACAGTCCCTGTTCCTATTAGAATGGAACCCATTTGGAAACTGAACTGCCATGGGCTACATCTATGCAGGGGTCTTAGGTTATCTCCATGCATAGTCCTAGGTTGGAGTATCAGTCTCAGGAATGACCACTGTGCTCAGAATTTTTGGTTCTCTTGCTCTCCTTGTGGAGTTTCTGTCCTCTCCAATTCTTACTATTTCCCACTTCTTTCAAAAGATTCCCTGCACTCTGCCCAAAGGTTGCCCATAAGTCTGAGCATCTGCATTGATAGTATGCAGGTCAGAGCCTTTCAGAGGTCTTCTGTGACAGGCTCCTGACTTGTTCCCTGTTTTATCCTTCTTCTGATGTCCATCTTTTTTGCCATTCTGGATAGTAATTGAGCATTTTAGCAAGCGTGTTCCCTCTTGATTAGTTTCTTTATGTGTACAGATTTTAGTAGGTGTATCCTATGTTATATGTATATATGAGTGAGTATATACTGTATGCATCTTTCTGCTTCTGTTAAAGCTCACTCAGGATAATCTTTTCCATATACCATAATTTACCTGCAAATTTCATGATTTCCTTGTTTTTTATTGCTGAGTAATATTCCATTGTGTAGATATACCAGAATTTGTACATCCATTCCTTTACTGAGGGGCATCTGGGCTGTTTCTAGCTTCTGGCTATTACAAATAAGGCTGCTACAAACATGGTTGAGCAAATGTCTTTATTGTGTACTTGAGACTCTTGGGTTTATGTCTAGGAGTGGTATAGGTGGAACCTGGAGAAGTGCTATTTCTGGTTGTCTGAGAAAGCGCCAGATTGATTTCCAGAGTGGTTGTACAAGTTTACATTTCCACCAGCTATGGAAGAGGGTTTCCCTTTCTTCACAACCTCTCCAGCATGTGTTATCTCTTGAGTTTTTTATCTTAGCCATTCTGATGGGTGTAGGGTGAAATCTTAGGGTATTTTTGATTTGCATTTTCCTGATGGCTAATGAGGTTGAGCATTTCTTTAAGTTTTTCTCTGCCATTCTATATTCCTCTACAGAGAATTCTCAGTTTAGCTCTGTACTCCATTTTTAATTGGATTACTTGATTTTTTTGCTGTTTAACTTTTTAGTTCTTTATATATACTGGATATTAGTCCTCTATCAGATATAAGGTTGGTGAAGATCCTTTCCCAATCTGTAAGCTGTTGCTTTGTTCTGATGACGTGTGCTTTACAGAATTTTATCAGTTTTATGAGGTCCCATTTATTGATTGTTGCTCTTAGAGCCTGTGCTGTTGGTGTTCTGTTCAGGAAGTTGACTCCTGTGCAATGAGTTCAAGGCTCTTCCCCACTTTTTCTTCTAAGCGGTTTAGTTTGTCTGGTTTTATGTTGAGGTCTTTGATCCACTTGGACTTTAGTTTTGTGCAGGGTGATAAGTATGGATCTATTTGCATTTTTCTACATGTAGACATCTAGTTAGATCAGCACCATTAGTTGAAGATGCTGTATTTTTTTCCATTGAATGGTTTTGGCATCTTTGTCAATAATCAGATGTGGATTTATTTCAGGGTCTTCTTTTTGATTCTATTGATCCACCAGTCTGTTTCTATGCCAGTACCATGCAGTTTTTAGTATTGTTGCTCTATAGTACAGCTTGAGATCAAGGATGGAGATACCTCCTGACGATCTGTTACTATAGAGAATCGTTTTAGCAATTCTGGGTTTCTTGTTGTTCCATATGAAGGTGAGAATTTTTTTTTCAAGGTCTGTAAAGAATTTTGTTGGTAATTTGATGGGAATTGCATTGACTCTGTAGATTGCTTTTGGTAAGATGGCCATTTTTAGTATATTAATCCTGCCATACCATGAGCATGGGAGATCTTTCCATCTTTTGATACGTTCTTCTAATTCTTTCTTCAGAGACTTGAAATTTTTTTCATACAAGTCTTCGACTTGCTTGGTTAGGTTCACACCAATTTACTTTATGTCATTTGTGGCTATTGTCAATGGTGTGGTTTCCCTAATTTCTTTCTTTCTCGGCCCTTTTGCCTTTGTATACAGGAGGGCTACTGATTTTTTTTTTTTTTTTTGAGTTAATTTTGTATCCAGCCATTTTGCTGAAGGTGTTAATCAGTCGTAGGAGCTCCCTGGTAGAATTTTTAACTTTTATTAATTACACTCTATTCATTTTGTATCCCCCCATAAGTCCCTCCCTCCTCCCCTCTTGGTCCCCCCTCCCTCTTTCTGCATGCATGCCCCTCCCCAAGTCCACTGATAGGGGAGGTCCTCCTCTCCTTCTTTCTGATCTTAGTCTATCAGTTCTCATCAGAAATGGCTGCATTGTCAGGGTTCTAGGTTATCTCCATGGAAAGTCCTTGGTTGGAGTATGAGTCTCTGGGAAGTTCCCTGTGTTCAAATGTTCTTGTTCTGTTGCTCTCCTTGTGGAGTTCCTGTCCTCTCTGGTAGAATTTTTGGGGTCATTCAGGTATACTATCATATCATTTGCAAACAGTGATACTTTGACTTTTTCCTTTCCCATTTGGATCCCCTGGATCTCTTTCAACTGTCTTATTGCTTTAGCAAGGACTTCCAGAACTATGTTGAAGAGATATGGAGAGAGAAAGCAGCCTTTCCTTGACCAGATTTCAGTGGGAATGATTTAAGTTTCTCTCCATTGAGTTTGATATTTACTATAGGCTTGCTGTATATTGCATTTTATATGTTCAGTTATGTGCCAAATATCCCTGATCTCTCCAAGACTTTAAACATGAATGCATGTTGGATTTTGTCAAATGCCTTTTCAGCATCTAAGAAGATGATAATGTGGTTTTTCTCCTTCAGTTTGTTTATGTGGTGGATCATGTTGATGGATTTCCATATACTGAACCACCCCTGCCTGCCTAGGATGAAGCCTACTTGGTCATAGAAGATGATATCTTTGCTGTGTTCTTGGATTCGGATTGCAAGTGTTTTGTTGAGTATTTTCACATTGATGTTCATGAGGGAGTTTGGCCTGAAATTCTCTTTCTTCTTTGGTCTTTGTTAGGTTTAGGTACCAAGGTGACTGTGGCTTCTTAGAATGAGTCTGGTAGTGTTCCTTCTGTTTCTATTTTGTGGAATAGTTTGACGAGTATTGTTGTTAGCTCTTTGAAGGTCTGGTACAATTATGTTCTAAAACCATCTGGCCCTGGGCTTTTTATGCATGGTAGACTTTTGATGATAGCTTCTATTTCTTTGGGGGATATAGGACTATTTAATTGGTTTACCTAGTCTTGATTCAGATTTGTCATGTAGAATCGGTGAAGAAAATTGTCCATTTCATTTTGATTTTCAAATTTTGTGGCAAATAGTCTTTGGAAGTAATACCTCAATATTATTTGGATTTCTTTAGTGTCTGTGGTTATGTCCCCATTTTTGTTTCTTATTTTGTTAATTTGGATAGTTTCTCTGCCTTTTAGTTAGTTTGGCTAAGTGTTTGTCTATCTTGTTGATTTTCTCAAAGAACCAGCTCTTGGTTTCATTGATTCTTTGAATTGTTTTATTTGTTTCTAATTGATTGATGTCAGCCCTGAGTTTGATTATTTCCACCTCTTTAGTGTGTGTGCTTCTTCTTTTTTTTTTTTCCCCCTAGGGCTTTTAGGTGAGACATTAAGTTGCTTGAATGAGCTGTCTCGAATTTCCTCTTGAAGGCAGTTAGTGCTATGAACTTTCCTCTTAGCACTGCTTTTTTTGTGTCCCATAAGTTTGGGTTTGTTGTGCCTTCATTTTCATTGAATTCTATGAAGTCTTTAATTTCTTTCTTTCTTTCTTCTCTGACCCTGCTATCATTTAGTAGCAACTTTTTCAGTTTTCATGTGTGTGTAGGCCTTTTGCTATTTTTGTCATTGAGGTCCAGCTTTAGTCCATGGTGATCAGATAGGATACAAGGGATTATTTCAATCTTCTTATATCTGTTGAGGCTCGCTTTATGACCAATTATATGCTCTATTTTGGAGAAGGTTCCATGCGGTGCTGAGAAGAAGGTAAATCCTTTTGTGTTTGGGTGAAAGGTTCTGTACCTGTCTGTGAGGTCCATTTGATTCATGACCTCTTTCAGAGTTATTGTTTCTTTGTTTAATTCCTGTTTTGTTGATCTGTCCTTTGCTGAGAGCAGGGTGTTGAAGTCTCCCACTATTAATGTGTGGGGGTCTTTTTGTGGTTTCAGTTTTATTAAAGTTTCTTTTACAAATGTGGGTGCCTTTGCATTTGGGGTATAGATGTTCAGGATTGTGATATCTTCCTGGTGGAATTTTCCCTTTATGAGTATGAAGTGTCCTTCTCTATCTCTTTTGATTAATTTTGGTTGAAAATCTATTTTATTAGATATTAGAATGACTACTCCTGCTTGCTTCTTGGGTCCATTTTCTTAGAAAACCATCTTGCAGCCCTTTATTCTCAGGTAATGTCTATCTTTGTGATTTAGGCACAAATTGTATTGTGCCTTTATTGTATGCAACAGATTGTTGGGTCTTTTTTACACATCCATTCTGTTAGCCTGTGTCTTTTTATTGGAGAATTGAGTCCATTGATATTGAGGGAGATTAATGAACAGTGGCTGTTAGATCCTTTGATATTGATGTTGGCTATGGCAGTGTGTTTGGTTACTTTTTGCTTTGCTGTAGTGAGGTTATTTTTTCCTGTGTTTTCTTGAAAGTAGTTAGTTTTCTTGGGTTGTATTTTTCCTTCTAGTATCTTCTGTAATGCTGGATTTTTGTGTAGGTATTGTTGAAATTTGTTTTTGTCATTGAATATCTTGTTTTCTTCCTCTATGAGGACTGAGAGTTTTGCTGGGTACAGTAGCCTAGTGTGACTTCTGTGTTCTCTTACAGTCTGCATGCTATCCATCCAGGCTCTTCTGTCTTTCATAATTTCTGTTGAGAAGTCAGGTGTGATTCTGATGGGTTTGCCATTATATGTTACTTGGCCTTTTTCCCTTGCTGCTTTTAGTATTTTTTCTTTGTTCTGTATACTTACTGTTTTGATTATTATGTGATGGGAAGATTTTCTTTTCTGGTCTAATTTACTATTTGTTCTGTAGACCTCTTGTATTCTTATTGGCCTCTCCTTTAAGTTAGGAAAATGTTCTTTATTGATTTTGTTGAAGATATTTTCTGGGCCTTGGAGGAGGTAATCTTCTTTTTCCTCTATTCCTATTGTTCTTAGGTTTTGTCTTTTTATGTTGCCTTGGATTTCTTGGATGGTTTGTGTCAGGAATTTTTTAGATTTATTATTTTCTTTGGTGGATACATCTATTTCTTCCACTGTATCTTCCACACCTGAGATTCTTTCTTCCACCTCTTGTGGTCTGTTTTTTTATGCTTAAGTCTATAGTTCCTGTTTTCTTTCCTAGGTTCTCTCTCTTCACAATTTCCTCCATTTGTGTTTTCTTTAATTTTTCTTATTCTATCTTCAGATCTTGTATGGTTTTGTTGATTTCCTTCACCTGTCTGACTGTATTTTCCTGTTTTTCTTTATTCCTTCGCCTGTTTCTTTGAACATTCCTGTCTCTTTTATTTCTTTTAATTATTTTTTAATTATTTAAGCATTTCCTCTCTGAAAGCCACAAACTTTTTGGCTACATCTTTTTGTGTTTCTTTACAAATGACCATAATCTCTTTTATTATATCTTTCCCTAATTTTTTATGCATTTTATTTGCTTCCTCCATTAACCTCTTCATAAGCATAGAGTTAAGGTCATCTTCTTGAATTTCATTTATGTTAGGGTGTCCTGGGCTACTTGCCCCTGGATAACTGGGTTCTGGGATGCCATATTGCTTTGCCTTTTGTTAGTTGTGCTTTTTCCCTGGCCTCTACCCATCTCTCTGTCTCAGGTGTTGTCTGTTAATTTCTGGTGCCTGCTGGGTCCTGGGGTGCCCACTTGGTGGGGTTCGGAAGGGGTTCTCCTCACCTTTTTGTTTATTGTCAACTGAATGGCAGTGCTTCTCATGGATTGTCACAATTCACCTCAGGCGTATAGGCCTGTGTGGTAACTGTCCTGTTCAGGAAGGCTCTCTCATCAGGAGAGATCCTGGTGATGGCTGCCCTGCTGCTGGGTTTCTTGCTCTGAACTTAGTGAGCTGCAGTTGTTGCTCTTAAGGTGTAATTGTTAGGTGCAGCACTGTGGAAGAACCAGGGATTCCCACATTTTTGTCAGTTTAGCTAGGGATAACTGGTTGAACCTTGGAGCAGTATCTGAGGGCTGCCATAATGGCGCTCTGGCTTTTGTAGGTCTTAGGATGCAGCTGTGTGCCCCAGTGCCCTAGAGGTACTCAGCAATGGCAGGTGAGCACTGTGCTACTGCCTGCAGTAGAAGGATAGAGCCTAGAGTCTGCGTGAATCCAGAAAACTGGAAGCTGGGTGTTCTGAGCATTGGACCTGATGATCCCCTCTCTGTGGGCTTTCCTCCTGACAGGGACATCCAAACTTTGCTTTGGGGACTACCATTCTATCTGGGATGGCAAGTAGAACCCACAGGTACAGATACGCGTGGCTCTGCATTTCTGGCGATTGGATACTGGGCATCTGCCAAAATTGGGTAATTTTTCCCTGAGACCTTTTCGGGGTATTGGTATCAGCTGAGTGCTCTGAGATCAGACTTGCTGTTCTCCTCCCTGTGGGTTTACACCCAACAGAGAAACTCAGTCTCTGGTGCCCTGGGGCCCACAGTTCTATTGGGACAGCTAGTCAGGCACACAGGCAGGCCTCTGTGCTGGCGCCTGGGTCCCCAGCTCTTTCTATGGGCTGGCTCCTGGGTGCCCACGGAACCCGAGTCTTTTCCAGGAAATGCCTGGGTGACCTAAGGTCAGTCCCAATCGTTTCCTGCACTGTGGGGTTATCCCTCAACTGGAAATCTTAGTCCTGATGTTGTGGTGCCCACAGTTCAGGTTGGAACAGTGATCAGAGCATACTGGCATGTGGCTCTGGGCTGGTGACCAAGTGCCTGGTGGAACTGGGATATCTTCTGTGGGTTAGCTGGGTGAGTTAAAGCTGATTGAATCCCCCACTGTGGGCTATCCTCTCACCTGCAAAACACAATCACTTGTGTTTTAGGGCCACAAGTTGTGACTATTGGTGACTGTGCCGATCCTACTGTGCTGCTGGTCAGAATGAGAGTCGTCCTGGCGCAGCCATCTTGCCGAATCCCTCGTTTTTTGTTGTTGTTTTTATTTAGCTTTCCTATAATTTAGATTAGTTCTTTATAGAAAAATCCTTAAATGATTTTTTTAAAATATGGATACCACTGAAAAACAGTCTTTGGCTTTTCTACTGTTGATTTTGTAGCACAATTGCCTTTTAAATCTATGTAGTCTTGTTTCTCTTTCTTTTTTTTTTTCTTGTTTTCCTTTTTTTTTTTAACTTTTTATTATGCCTACCCTTATGCTATATTCAAAAATTACAGGAAAGGCAAATGTAGAAAGCCTTTTCTCATTAATTTTCTTAGCTGTGTTTGCTTATAGTTTTGGGTTATAAATTAAAATATTTAATCTATTTTTGCTTGGTTAATTTGTGTAGTTTCATGTAACAGTCAAGCTTGCTTCTTTGAGATATCCTCTCCCCAATAATGAGTAGACTAGTCTTTTCATTGTGTTCTATTTTGCTGTTGTTGCTCTAAAAATATGAATTTAAATTTAATATATGTATTTAAATCAGAAATTTATTACCCTGTACATTACTCAATGCCAGTTTTAAATTTCAGGACCGTAGTTTGATTATTGTAGCTTTGTTTTGAGATGTGGAGTAGGAAACCTTTCATTTTATTTTTCTTTTTTTTTTTTTTTGATTTTTTATTTGTATTTTTTTTTATTTTATTTTATTTTATTTTTCTTTTTAGTTACATTTTGTTAACTCTGTGTCCCAGCTGTATCCCGCTCCCTCATTTCCTCCGCAACCCCACACTCCCTCCCTGGTCTCCTCCCTGCCCCTTTCCAAGTCCCCTGATAGGGGAGGACCTCCTCCCCTTTCATCTGTCCCTGTTTTATCAGGTATCTTCAGGGCTGGCTGCAAAGTCCTCCTCTGTGGCCTAACAGACTGCTCCTCCCCTGGGGGGAGGTGTGAAACAGCCTGCCCTTGAGATCCTGTTAGAAATAGTTCGTGTCCCCCTTACTTTGGAAAACTACTTGGTTACTGAGCTACCACAGGCCACATCCGAGCAGAAGTTCTAGGTTATATCCATAGATGGTCCTTGGTTGAGTTTCAGTCTCAGAAAAGACCCTGTGCCCAGATATATTTGGTCCTTGTAGAGCTCCTATCCTTTCTATATCATACTAACTTCCCTTCTTTCATATGATTCCCTGCACTCTGCCGAGGGTTTGGTTATGAGTCTTAGTGTCTGCTTTGAAACACTGCTAGGTAGAGTCTTTCAGATGCCTTTTGTGGTAGACTCCTGTCTTAAGTTCAAGGCACATCCCATTTGTCTTTCTAAATGAGGATTAATCACCTTCGCCTGTGTCCACTTTCTTGATTATCTTCTTTAGGTGTGTAGATTTCATTATGTTTATCATGTCTTGTAGGTCTATATAAGCGAGTATATACCAAGTTTGTCTTTCTCCTTCTGGGATACTTCACTCAGAATGATCTTTTCTAGATCCCACCACTTGCCTGCAAATTTCATGATTTCCTCCTTTTTGATTGCTGAGTAGTATTCCATTGTGTAAAAATACCACAATTTCTGTATCCATTCCTCCGTTGATGGACATCTGGGTTGTTTCCAAGTTCTGGCTATTACAAATAAAGCTGCTACGAACATGGTTGAACAAATGTCCTTGTTGTGTACTTGAGCAAATTTTGGGTATATACCTAGGAGTGGTATAGCTGGGTCTTGAGGTAGCACTACTCCTAGTTATCTGAGAAAGCGCCAGATTGACTTCCAGAGTGGTTGAACCAGTTTACATTCCCACCAGCAATGGAGGAGGGTTCCCTTTTCTCCACAACCTCTCCAGCATGTGCTATCACTTGAGTTTTTCATCTTGGCCATTCTGATGGGTGTAAGGTGAAATCTCAGGGTCGTTTTGATTTGCATTTCCCTAATGGCTAATGAGGTTGAGCATTTCTTTAAGTGTTTCTCTGCCATTCGATGTTCCTCTTTCGAGAATTCTCTGTTTAGCTCTGTTCCCCATTTTTTAAGTGGATTACTTGGTTTGTTGCTTTTCTGCTTCTTTAGTTCTTTATATATACTTGATATTAGCCCTCTGTCAGATAAAGGGTTGGTGAAGATTCTTTCCCAATCTGTAGGCTGTCTATTTGTTTTGATGACAGTGTCTTTTGCTTTACAGAAGCTTTTCAGTTTCATGAGGTCCCATTTATTGATTGTTGCTCTTAGAGCCTGTGCTGTTGGTGTTCTGTTCAGGAAGTTGTCTCCTGTGCCAATGAGTTCTAGGCTGTTTCCCACTTTTTTTTCCAGCTGATTTAGAGTATCTGGTTTTATGTTGAGGTCCTTGATCCACTTGGACTTTAGTTTTGTGCATGGTGATAAATATGGGTCTATTTTCATTTTTCTGCATGTAGACATCCAGTTGGTCCAGCACCATTTGTTGAAGTATACATGAGCGAACCCAAAGATTCAACCAGAGAACTTCTTCAGCTGATAAACACCTTCAGCAAAGTGGCAGGATACAAAATCAACTCAAAAAAATCAGAAGCCCTCTTGTATACCAAAGACAAAAAGGCCGAGAAAGAAATTAAGGAAACAACACCCTTCACAATAGCCACTAATAACATAAAGTACCTTGGTGTGACTCTAACCAAGCAAGTGAAAGACCTGTTTGAGAAAAACTTCAAGTCTTTGAAGAAAGAAATTGAAGAAGATCTCAGAAGATGGAAAGATCTCCCGTGCTCATGGATTGGTAGGATTAACATTGTGAAAATGGCCATCCTGCCAAAAGCAATTTACAGATTCAATGCAATTCCCATCAAAATACCAACTCAATTCTTTACAGACCTTGAAAAAAAGATTCTCAGCTTCATATGGAGAAACAAAAAACCCAGAATCTCCAAAACAATCCTGTACAACAACAGATCATCTGGAGGTATCTCCATTCCCGATCTCAAGCTGTACTACAGGGCAACAGTAATAAAAACTGCATGGTATTGGCATAGAAACATAAAGGAGGATCAATGGAATCGCATAGAAGACCCAGAAATAAACCCACACACCTATGAATACTCAATATTTGACAAAGAAGCCAAATCCATTCAATGGAAAAAAGACAGCATCTTCAACATTTTATTTTTCTTGCTAATGTCTTTTGTCTGTTTTGACAATGGATAAACATTTCAGTTTCCATAAAATGAAAACAACATTTCAGTGTTGTTTTCCAAATATCTGTAACTGCCAAGAAGATCCTGATAGCTGTAAATAATTTGAATCTATGGATGATTTTGAATAGTGTCAATATTTTGATGAGATTAAGTTTGATAATCAATGAATACACTATATCTTTTATTGGTGTTTTTTAGTTTATTTTTTATTTCAATTAATTCACTTTGTATTCTGGCTGTAGCCCCCTTCCTCATCTCCTTCCAGGACTATCCTCCTTCCCTCTTCTCCATCTATGCCCTTACTCCATTGATAGGGGAGGGCCTCCTCCTCTTCTAATCCACTGTAGCCTATCAGGTCTCATCAGGACTGGATACATTGTTTTCCTCTGTGGCCTCTTCAGGCTGCTGCCTGCAGGAGGAGGTGATCAAAGAGCCAACCAGTAAGTTCATGTCAAAGACAGCTCCTCTAGGGAACCCTTTTGGAGACTGAGATGCCATGGGCTACATCTGAGCAGGGGCTCTAGGTTATATCCATGCATGGGGGGTTGGGATATCTGTCTCTGCCAAGACCCCTGTGCCCAGACGTTTTGGTTCTGTTGGCCCCCTTGTGGTGCTCCTGTTGTCTTTAGGTCTTTCTATCTTCTCCTTCTTTCATAAGATTCCCTGTACTGTGCCCAAAGTTTGCTATGGGTCTCACCATATGCTCTGATACCCTGCTGGGTAGAGTCTTTCAGAGGCCCTCTGAGCAGGAGTTCCAGATTATCTCCATGAATGATCCTTGGTTGGAGAATCAGTCTCAAAAAAAGACCCTTGTGCCCAGATTTTTTGTTTCTGTTGCTCTCCTTGTGGAGTTTTTGTCATCTGCATGTCTTACTATCTTCTCCTTTTTTCCTAAGATTCCCTGCACTCTGTCCAAAGTTTGGTTATGAGTCTCAGTATCTGCTTTGATATACTGCTTGGTAGAGTCTTTCAGAGGCCCTCTGTGATATGCTCTTGGTCTGTTCCCTCTTTTCTCCCTCTTCCGATGTTGGTCCCTTTTGCCTTTCTCAGTGAGGATTGATCATCTTACCCAGGGTCCTCCTTCTGGCTTAGCTTCTTTAGGTGTACAGATTTTATTATGTTTCTCCTATATTATATGTCTAAAATCCACTTATAAGTGAGTATATACCGCATGTGTCTTCTGCTTCTGGGTTACCTCACTCAGGATGATCTTTTCTTATATTTGCCTGCAAATTTCATGATTTCCTTGTTTTTAGATGCTGAGTAGTATTCCATTGTATAAATGTACCACAATTTCTGTATCCATTCCTCAGCCGAGATTCTTTTTTAAATAGTTAAAAGAATTATTATTATTATTATTATTATTATTATTATTATTATTATTATTATTTTCTCTTCTAAAGTGATTGGTGGCTCTTGAAAAAAATGCCTGTGTCATACTGCTTTAAGGTCCAGCCACCTCAAATTCTTTGCAATAATGCAGTGTAATGCAATATGGAAGTATGAGTCAAATAAAACTCTTCTCCCTTGAATTGCTCTGCCAGGGTATTTGATCCCAACAACAGTACAATGAAGCTAAGACCTCCCTCAAGTATGTTTCAGGGAGGTATTGATGGTGGTCTTATCACTTCCTGCCAATTTTCTGGCTAATGGTCAGGGGTAACCATCAGGTTCCTTTGTACAGTTCAAAACACGTGATCATACAGACAGCCCTGGTTAATCTCAGTCAGTCACAAAGCAAAATGAAAAGACATGAATATTAGAGTGAAAATTGTAGAGAACAATGAGGTTGACAAACTGATTGGGAAGAAGGAAAAGATTTGATTATAGTAACCAGAATACATTGTAAGCATCTGTTAAGTTGTTCAAAAAAACATTAAAACACAATTAAAAAGTCACTTGCTTTCTCACAGAAAATTGTTTATTTCCTCTTTGTTGAAATAATTTTTATTGCTTAATTTTTAGTGTGTGTATTAGGTGAAGCAAATATTTTTATGACGTACAAGTCATATGCAAATAACACTTCAATCATAAATTCTCACATATTATCCATTTTTCTACATCACCCTCTACTCACTTACTTACATTATTATTACAAAATAATTCACCTTTATAGCTATATTTTAAAGAAAAATAACTTAGTTATGGAAGATAAAACACATATTTCTGATATTAGATTATTTTACTTAAAATGATAACCTATTTCTATTCATTCTTAAATAAAATATTTCATTCCACAGCATTGTTCATCAATAACATATATGTTTAGACATACAACAGATGGACATGCAGAGAAGAGATTAGATATAGATGAGAGATAGATAGATAGATAGATAGATAGATAGATAGATAGATAAATAGACATATATAGATAGATAGTTGATGATAGGTTGATAGATTATAGATAGTAGGTAGTTAGATTGTTTAATAGATGATAGATAGTTGGATAGATAGATAGATAGATAGCTGACAGATTAATATATATTGTTCTCTTCATTTGTCTGTTGATGGACATCAAGTTTTATTTAATAAAATTACCAACTGAGAATAGCAGCAACTATCTCTATTGTACCCTAAACGATTATTTCTTTATATACTAGGAATAGGTATACTTGTTTCTTCTAATTGTTTTAATATTTGGTTTTTGGAAGGTTCTGTTCTATTTCCATAGTAGTTAGTCTAAATCATGATCCCATTAAATTAGTTTCTTTCCCATTCAACCTTGACAACAGTGATTGATTTTGGTTTTAGGCTATAAAATACACTCTAACTAAGGTGAGTTAGTAGCATAGTTTATCTTTATGTACAGTAGTATAGGATAATGATGACTAGTCACTTCTTGTTATGACATTCATATATTTTTATTTATCCTTTCTAAGATTTGGACTGAATTTCAGTCCATTTGTATATTTGACAAATTGAAATTATTTAAAATGACAAATTATTTTTATTAGAGAATTTTAAAGTAGCTCATATTTTCTCTTTCTATAAATATATAAAATCATAAAAGCATAAGTCTGAATCAGATTTATTTTATTTTATGAAGGAAGCCTTACATCTTTCATCTTTGATTTAAAGTAATTTATTTAAAAATATAAATAATCATCTTAATATGAATAAATTATATGCAAACTATGAGATCAACATCAAGAGCTGGTACCAATGTAAAATATTTGACACATCAGAACTTTTCTACCTTCACATTAAACAACATGAGCATTATTCTGAGCCAGTATGTAGTGTCTTCAATACATGATGTAACATTTTTCCATTCTCAAATATCAAATGAACAACACTTTCAGTTTATGAATGTTAATAAGTCCATTTAAACTCAAAGAATTTAGAAATTGAGTACCGTTTGCCTCCAGACTCCATTCTTTTATAGCTGCTGAGAATAAGAGCATCAATTGATTCACTAAGCCAGTGTACAGAGATTCATGTTTCTGTGTGTACTGGAAAGTTATTTAAATGATCTGTGAATGTTTTTCTCATTTAATATTGTTTGAATTTTACAAGACTGTATTATATCACTTGTATTAAATTCTATTACACTAAGTTAATAACCCCCTCTTATTGAGTGACTTTCCATTAAAGTCACTCTTATTGAGTGACTTTACATTCAATCTTTAATGTATCAATGAGTTTGACAGTTAAGCTATCTCATAATCTTTTTATTGTTTCATTGCGTTTACTATGATGTCATATATCCATTCCCAACTGGTTTCTCATCTTGCTTCCAGGTATGAATGCCATGTTTACTAAAGAATTTCTACTCTTTTTTGTAGATACAAGTACTAACTGACAAGGAAAAGTGTTAAGGCTCAATAAATGTTTCTAATGTCTTTTTATTGTTTTTATTTACATTTTTCCTACTATATTCTAATTAATAGCCATAACCATATTTGGATACTAACTGGTTAAGGGAAGATATTGTGGAACTAGAATCTCATGATAAGTCAGACTAATAACTATTCAACATTCAGAAAAAGCAACGTGTTCTGTATTTTTAAGCACTACATGTGAAAAGTACATATTTTTCTTGTACTCCTGGAAATTAAAAAATTCATGCAGCTAAGGAGATAGAAAAGTTTATGATAAATGGTTATAATATTTATAAGTTTAGTGGTTAATGCTTATCATTTGTTATATTTCTATTCATTAACCAGCTACTTTTAGGTTCTTCAAATTATTATTTTGCTTGTGTAATGAATTTTGTTTGGTAATTTTGCTGGAGTAGAATTAATGATTTAAGAAAAATAAATGTCATGTTACATTAAAAGTTGCATGATAATAAAGATAATACCTAGAATTTTAAAAATAAGTTCAAAGGAAATACTGAGTCAGAGAAACAAATGCAGTGACAAAAAACATTTCTTTCCTATAAAATTACTTCAAATTCCAGCTACTGAAAGGATTGGGATAATATAGTTGAATAGATTCTATTTCATACAAACTCATAAAATTTAATTGACGTAACGTGGTGAAAATTTTAAGTTATAATACATATCATATTGAGGGTCATATAATATTTATACTAAAAACATATATAATTAGTGCATTATAAACTCAACACAACCTTA
This sequence comes from Psammomys obesus, assembly GCF_907164565.1. Taxonomy (NCBI): domain Eukaryota; kingdom Metazoa; phylum Chordata; class Mammalia; order Rodentia; family Muridae; genus Psammomys; species Psammomys obesus. Next base: position 2,939,667 of record NW_026594428.1, on the reverse strand, counting down.
GCTTTATGATAATTGTACACACCTAAACTGATAGCATTTATTTCAAAGTCATTAATATTTCTATCTACCCTAGTATGCCTTAGTACTTCAAAATAGATAAAATTATTAAGAGATGGTGATTCTGTGCCTCCTTCTATAAAATTCTTTGTTAAACAGAAGGATTCTTAGACATGGAAAATTCTTCCTGATAGTGAGACTTCCTTGATAAATATTTTCTAATAATGTTTCATTGCTAAATGGAGAAAGATAGAAATATGAAACTAATTTAAAAAACTCTCTTAACAGGATTGGTTACAGATCAGTTGGCTAGATATGAATTACTAATTACCTAGTCAACAAAAATTCTCCTTAATAGTATAGCAATATATTTAAACAGAAATTAGGTAATTTAAAAATTAAATTAATATTATTCAAAGCATTACTATTTTCTTAATGATTTTTATTCTATCTTAATTTTCCAAATAACTAAAAAGAAAATTGTTCAGCTTTCATAACCTATTGTACTTAGAAATTTCATCAGTAGCAATTTCAGCAAGAATAAAATTATTGTTATAAATGATATTATTTTCTCTATTCTCATTTAAGATCCATCATACTGAGAAGTCTAATTATTTGATGAGACACATTTTCATTGCCTAGTTCTACTCCCTAATTATGACATGTTTGCCTTTCCACTGGTAATGTAGGAATTAGTTTACCCAAGCAAGAAATCAATAATTCAAACTTATAATTAAATTGTGTTATAATGAGAAAATGCTTACATAAATGTGGATTTAATCTGCTATTTCTTTTCATTATTTATTTTCTAATTCATGCATAATTAAATATGCAAATTAAAATATCTAATATCAGTGATGTTATAGTTATATTAAAATCAATAATGGAAGATAGAATTGTTCAGCACATTAATGAATATATATTAAATACAAAACTAATAAACAGAAAAATATTTATAAAATATGTCATTCATTCCACATCAATGTAAGTTAAATGTGCATCCACTTTTTTATTAGTGCATTGCATTTTTCAATGTTGTCAATGCTTTACTTCTCAACAACAATGGTGTTTACATATCAGAAATAGAATGGGTTACAAAATTTAAGGTATCCAATATAAAATGAATATGCATATACACTTGCTCTCTGTTAAACAATAAGCTTTTGGTAACAGGCAGAATAAGAATATCAATGTGGCTGATTTGAATGTGTAACAGTGGGACAATTGCAAATATTCAAAGGAGACTTAATAAAAATCTGCATAACTCTCTCTGAATATAATAACGGATGTCACCTCTTTATATTTACAAAGTGAAACTCATGTTACATAAATTACATTGAATTAAACAGAAAAATAGATAGCAATTTCTCTCAAATGTATGGGCATGTACACCCTATGCTATTAGTTAACTATACAAAATAGTATTGGAAAGCATACTATGAACTATGATTGATTTCAGATAAACTATAAAATTAATATTTTAGATGCAATCAATAAATTTCATCACATTGAGATACTAAATTAAGAAGTCCCATGATGATGTAGAACAACTAATCACTTGATGAAACCCAAGAACTGACCACAGAAATCCTTACTAGGAACTGAATAACAACTAAAAAGCAGAGCAGTGATGCTACCCTTTGTAAAATATAATAGGGCAATCATCTAAGGTGCCATTCCATTTTGTTATGTAAAGCCAGCAAGGCACATTATCTAACCAACAAGGTACAAGGTCATGAAAATTGTCTTTTTTTAGAAAATAAAAGTATTATTTTTTAGAAAATAAAAGTATAAAAAATAGAAGTAATACACACATAAATTGTTCCTACTTATGGATGACATAATTACAGTCTACACAGAAAATATAAATTAATCTACATATATTATTTCATAATGCTGTAATATAACTTTGTTATTTATTTGTAAGACAGAAGCAAGCATGTGCACACAATTTTGTGTATAACATTAGAAGAATATATGAGTAACAAACAATAATATAACATAAATTTTTCTGTTTAAATTTTGATGGACTAATAAATAAATATCACACCGAATTTTAAGAGGACCAAAATGTGATGAAAAACAAAAAAAAACAACCAATAAAGTAAATATATGAACAGAAATGGAATGTTGATCTATTGAAAAATTTAAAATTTTGAAGTGTTAATTCTCCCGAATTTATTTGAATTCTTCTCAACATTTTAGGCATAAAATTATCATTTAAAGTAATATTAGACAGAGATAAAGATAATCAAAACAGTTTAGAATAATTTATTAAATTAATGTTAAAAGTCATTGTATTGATTTAAAATATAATAAAGAAAAAAAATATGTGATTCACTTGCTGAAATTCCCATTATAGTCAGGATTCAAGTTACAGTGATTGTAGTTTAAAATATATCACTAATATCAACTTAACTTTAAATGATGAAGAAACTGAGGGTGACAGGGGTGATTCCATTTTGTTTCTCACATTCTGTCTTAAGTTGAATGGCCTTGGAGTGACTTGGCCCCCACCTTTGTGTTCCGAGAAGGGCCACCTGGCCCTCCACCCTGCAGGTTGTCATAAATGCCACAAAATGTGTTAACGATGGGTCCTCGGTGTCAGGTGTCATAAATGCTACAGAATGTGTTAATGGGTCCTCCACTCCACCCAGCAGACTGTTGTACAGATATCTTAGATATCTGTTGGGTTGGCCAGGTGGCTTGGAACAATTTGCCTAAAGGAACCCCCTCACTGTTCTTCCCTATAAAAACTTTGCCTCCCTGAGACTCGGGGCCTCACGTTCTAACCTGCTGCATCAGGGAAGATTAGTGGCCCTAGCTTAAGCTTGAATAAAGGTCTTCGTTTGATTTTCAACGGACTCAACTCCTAGGGGTCTTTTGGGGTCTCTTGTCTCAGGCACAACAATAACAGTATTTTTCAAAGTAAAAAATTGTATTAATAAACAAGGAAAGGATATTAGACTTCAAAATATTACTCCAATAGTAATGAAATAACTGCCAATGCTGCTCGAGTAATTTTCTCTTAAACATCAAATTTCTCACTGTACGTCAGGTTTTTAAAGGGGAAATATAAAAACAAAATAGGAGAATTATTTCAACATATGCAGAATAGCTAAACTCTCTTCTATTTTTAATTCATGCACACATGAACATACATACACACACCAATGAACACAAACTCACACATGAAACATGAACACAGACTGACAGACATAAACACACTCTCAAATGCACAAACACAAATGAACAAACATAAAACGACAAATATGAACACATACAGACACCAATACTCAGATGTATTCACATGAATGTACACATAAATACACAAAATTACAAAAGGCAAACACATGCACATACAAACACACTCATGTATGCATACTCATTATTAAAAAGAAACGAATCTTAAACAGTGAAAAGAATCTGAAATTATTTGATAACTTAAAAATCTACAGCATTGAAAAAGAGTACATAGCATGTGTGTCTTTCTACTTCTGGGTTAACTGGGTAAGGTGATCTTTCTAGTTCTCACCATCTGACTACAAATGTCATGATTTCTTTGTTTTTAATAGCTGAGTAGTATTCCATTGTGTAAATGTACCACAATTTCTGTATCCATGCCTCAGTTGAGGGACATCTGGGTTGTTTCCAGATTCTGGCTACTACAAATAAAGGGGCTACAAACATGGTTGAACAAATATCCTTATTGTATACTTGAACATATTTTGGATATATGTCTAGGAGTGGTATAGCTGATCTAAAGACAGCACTATTTCTAATTTTCTGAGAAAGCGCTAGATTGATTTCCAAAGTGATTGTATAAGTTTACATTCCTACCAGCATCGGAGGAGGGTTCCCCTTTATAATATAAACATACTAAAATCTGTGCACCTAAATAAGCTAAGCAAGAAGGAGGACCCTAGGGAAGTTGCTCACTCCTCATTCAGAAAGGCAAATGGAAGCTGGAGAAAGCAGGGAACAGGACAGGAGCCTACTACAAAGGGCTTCTGAAAGATTCTACCCAAGCAGGTTATCGAAGCAGATGCTGAAACGCGTAACCAAATTTTGGGCATAGTGCAGGGAATCTTATGTAAGAAGGGGGAGGGAGAAAGACCTGTGGCTGACAGGAGAGGAACACACCAGATAATCTGGAAACGGGTCTTTTCTGAGACTGATAATCCAACCAAAGACCCTGCATGGAGATAACCTAGAACCCCTGTTCAAATATAGCCCATGGCAGCTCATTGTGCAAATGGGTTCCCGAGTAAGGGGAACAGAGACTGTCTCTGACATAAACTCAGTGGCTGGCTCTTTGATCACCTCCCTCTGGAGGGGAGCATCCTTACCAGGACACAAAGGAAGAAAATGCAACCAGTCCTGATGAGACCAGATAGGCTAGGTAAGATAGAAGGGATATCAGTGGTCTGGGGGAGGGGCATGGGAAAAGAAGAGGGAGGGATGGTCGGATTGGAAGGAGATGGGGGAGGCTACAGCTAGGATACTAAATAAATAAATTGTAACACATTTAAAAAAAAACTATAAACAAACGGAAATGGTACATCTTTCAAAGCAAGTCACAAAAGTTGTTATTTAATTTGATCCTGCCCCCATGAGATATTGACATCAAAAATCAAGTCTGATTTTTGTTAAAAAAAAAAAGAAAAGAAAATCACTATGAGTCTACACATATGTTTGTTTACCTACATGCAGCATCAGTACTTAAATGTTCAAAACACAGGTGTTTTCTTCATTTCTGTCCACTCTAGTTTTTTTTTTTTAAATATTAATTACAGTTTATTTACTTTGTATCCCAGCTGTAGCCCCCTCCCTCATTCCCTCTCATTCTCTCCCTCCCTCCCTCATCTCCTCCCTGCCCCTTTCTAAGTCCACTGATGGGGAGGTCCTCCTCCCTTTCCATCTGACTATAGCTTATCAGATCTCATCAAGACTGGCTGAGATGTCCTCCTCAGTGGCCTAGTTTTTAAAGAGTCTCTCACTGAAGCTGGAGTTCACCAATTTGGTTAAACTAACAGACTACGAAGCATTGTGTTTATGCCTCTATCCTCCTAGAGACTTGGAATTATACGTACATGTCACCATGCTTTCCTTTTATGTAGTGTCTATGAATCTGACCTCATTTGCTTAGCTTGTGTGGCAAGCAACTTACAGAGATATCTCCCCAGCCCCATCAAACCCATTTTTCACTAACAGAAGAACTCATGAATTCTTCAACAATGTAAAAATTAAATAAAATGTAGGTATTTGAGAGAATAAATACACATGTACCTAGAAACGCACACTCACACATGGCATACATAAATATATAAACATACCTGTTTATTTGATGCAGTAACATAGATGCGTATGTATATGTACACATACTGATGATTTTTTCCAATGCAATTCTAATACACAAATAAACTTGAAATTATCAGAAAAGAAATGCTTCTATATTTACATAGTGACCATGGAGTCACTATGTATAATGCAATCATACAGAGTACATATGCAAGGATCAGCTGGAATATATATATATATATATATATATATATATATATATTAAAACATTCACTAGAGTAATCTTTCATCAAAATTTGAAGAGATTATTTATCCACTAATACATAGAAGTGCTAAAGAGTGAATGATTTAACTTATCAAAGTAGGCTAACAATTCTTTTGTTTAATTTTGTGCTGTTGTTTGAACACTGGGACTCATGTGTGTGGCAATTTATCTACCACCCAAATGCACTCACAGTTCCAAAGTCTCCACATAAGTTCATATCAATAAATCAAATTATCTGCCACTAAAATATTGTTACAAATCCAAAGTGTCCAAATAACTGCATATTCACGAGATGTTTACAACTCTAATTCCTATTCGTCAGATTTACAATCACAGGAATGAGCAACTCAAATAATATAAATGCAAATGTCACCATATTACAGAATAAGTACATTTGCTCTCCAGCTTGGGTCATCTCTCCCTAGGCTGGCTCCAGCTTCACAGATAAGCAGGGTGAGAAAGTGCTCACGCAATATCTGATGGAGAGGAAAGTTGTACTACGGTGATATTATCTCTTTAAATAAAATAAAAAAAAAAGAAAAGAAAGAAAGAAAAATTTACATATGGGCTCAGAGCACCCATGTCATTTAACCCAGTGGCAATGAAAATAGAATTCTGAAGAAATGTGAGGCTGGGTGAAAATTGGCTGTTAAAATCCTATGGATGTCAAGAGCCCTCTCATGCCTCGGTGTTGACCTCATGAAATTGGTGGGTTTTACAATGAAATTGAAATGTGTGATAAAAAGAACTTAGGATCCAAATGAACAAAATTAAAGCCAGAGTATCTTTCTAATGCAGAAGCTTTGTCCTATATGTGTTGAAACAAATTTGCTGGGAAAGTGAGAGCTTTCTCAGGGCACAGACTTATGCTGTGCCAGATTTGCATATGTAAACTGGCTATTCTTTTCTCTTGCTGCATATTTATTGCCATTATAAAACAAATCAAACTATTACTAACTTTCACATTTCTATTTTTTGTTATTTTCTATTTTTTGGTTTTGATCAAAATAATTTATTCTCAGCTTGGAAACATATCTATGTGTACACATATGTACATATGTGTACATATGTGTTTATGTATTTACGTGTTTCTTCTTTCATTTTTTATTCTATTTTCTATTTTAACTTCTTAGTTTATCCAGTATTAAGAAAACACCCTGCTGGGTAGTCTTTCAGAGGCCTTCTGTGGAAGGCTCCTGTCCTGTTTCCTATCTTCTCCCACTTTTGATTTCTATCCTGCTTACTCTTCTGAATGAGGATTAAGTATCTTCCCTAGTGTCTTTCTTGTTGCTTAGCTTCTTTAGGACTATAGATTTTAGTATGTTTAGTATAGATTACTTGACTAATATTCACTGAAGGGTGGGTGGGACTGGGAACAGATAAAGGAGGGTGCTACAGCCCAGATACAAAGTGAATAATGTATAATAAATAACAATAATAATAATAAAGAGAGAAAACATCAAACCTAAATGGTACATCTAATCACCAGTCTTGGAAAAAAAATGTTTTTGTTTTCTTCTGACTATTGTTCTACTATTCACTCCTCCTATACTCTATGATCAGCTTAAATAACTTATCAGAATCTAAACATAATTGTGATTGACAGTTTATATGTGTGCCAAATTTGGAAATATGAACGGGAACAATGCTTAGTTATTGGAGAGTATATACACAGAATAAGTACACATTTCTATGTTGGTTTTCATTGGTACAGTGAATATGTTTAAATAATTAATAAAGCATCGTAATAGCAGACATGTACCTATTCTTCCTCTTTGTCTTTCTCCTTTCTTCTTTCTTTCTTTCTTTCTTTCTTTCTTTCTTTCTTTCTTTCCTTTCTTTTTCTTTTGTTCTCTCTGTCTCTCCCTCTATCTCTCTTTCTCGCTCTGTCACACACACACATATACACACACATACAAACACACACACACACACACACACACATACACACAATGCTCACCAAACCCCCTGATATGAAAGTTTTACAGATTTGCCCCTAGAGCTAAAGACAGTTTTGGCTGCCATGTGGGATAGGAAAAACAAATCTGGGTCCTCCTCAAGAGAAGCACTTTTTTTTTTTCTTAACCTCTGAGCCCTCTGTCAAGCTCCTTGTTTTATGTTAAACATAAATTTGTATAAGCAGAATAAAGTGCAACTTTGTGAAAACAAGATAAAAAAAAAAAAAACCTAACTATGGGATAGTTGTTGCAAAAATTATATGTGACATGAACATGGATATATAGCTACACTTAGAAAAAAAATAACTCTGAAGTTGGTATTTGAATAGACAGCACAGAAAAATAAAAATGAAAATATAGTAAATACTAATTACAATATTTTATCTTATTCTGAAAGCTTACTAATTTAAAATTTTCTTCTTTTAAAGTAGCGAAATATCTTTACGTGTTCTATACAAACATGGAGAGATTTTGTAGTTTATTTTGTCAAAGAGGAGAAAACTTAATTATAACATACATGTTCTTTTTGTTGTTAATGATGAGGTGCACAGCACCAGTTATACCACTTGCAATTATTATAATATTCTTTACTGCCTTTTAGTGAGTGTTTTCAGTATGTATATATTTTTATAATTTGTGGATATATTGTTTCTGTTTTCTAGATTTGAAATAACATGTAAATATATTGTCATTAGTAAAGACTTTTTTTTTCCTTAAGTGTATTTCAAAAGAAGAAACTAATAAAATTAAATAAGTAAATATCAAGTACAAAATAATACCAACATGCACTTGTCATCGCTAGAAGCTGCATTGTGCTGCAGAAAAGCCAAAAGCTCCTCTCTTCTTCAGTTAACTAGTTCGACATTTTAGAGATATTGAGCAATTATTTAATAATCTTATTTTCTTCACTTAATCTGATAAATAATAATTACTCAGATGAAATATAATAACTTGAATTTTATTTCCTTAAGTTTAGATACTCAAAGGTTCTTTCTAATATATAGAAGCCATAAAGATCAAAACATTTTTGAAGAAGATTTTCTTCTGTATTCTTTGATATATGTCCCCGATGTGTAACTCCTGAAAGTCTTCTTGAAGCTTTGTTTCCAATGCAATATTATCACAGGATTCTGTGATACCCTTGAAGGGGTTGGACTTCTGGGAACTATTTAGTTCAAAATTGCTTTCTTGACAGAATTATTACCAGTCTTGTGGAATGAAGTAGGTTTGCAGGAGTGGGCAGGATTAATTCTTGCAAAAAGAGCTTGTTTTTAAAGCAGGAAATGAGCTTATTGGGACGTTCTAGCAGGGGCGCACAAGTACTCATTTATCATTGGTGCAATACCTGTCCTCTACTCCAGGGAAGTCGTCAGCCTGACAGTGCAGCTTTGGTGGTGGCAGGATGCACATGAAGCAATAAGGGAAGGGGACATCCGCCAAGATCAGCCTGATCAACCCTGGTGATCAGTGCATAACCTATGCAGCCAGATCGCCCCAGGCTGGCCACTGGCGGTACATGCTTTTAATCCCAGCATTCGAGAGGAAGAGGCACAGGGATCTATGTGAGATAAAGGGCAGCCGGATCAAATAGTGAGTTCCAGGTGCCTCCTCTAGAGTCCCTATATTGATGGTCAGATGCAAATGTAAACCACCTGTTTGCATTTGCTGAACTCCTTGAACCAGGATTTCTGGATTTTCATAGAAGAGATGGATTGTAACTATTCCCGAATTTCCATTTCTTTCCTAATTGACTTGCAAGTTATCTTCTAAGTACAGGGGTTGTACTGTAGCAGTGAAATTTCATTAAGGGGAAACACACTTTTTAAGAAAATAGAATTATATGACCTCCTTGGAAACCCAACCTTCCGGTTGGCATTATCGATGGCCTGGTTAAGGGAGGACTCCTCAAAAGGCAGGACCTCCCTTCTGTAAGGCAGGTCCCATGCTAAAGACACTTACTGTCTTCGATAAAATACTGCAGTTTTCTCTTCTGGAATCCCAGCCCTCCAACTCTCCAGACCCAAGTACTAATTCTGTTCCATGTTCGGACTTACAGAAAAAAAGGAAACATTTGTGTTTTTAAGTATGCTTTCCCTAAAACTTGGGTTTTAGTTATTATTTAAAGCTCCTTTCTCCTCTGCTGGGAGCTATTTAGTTCAAAATTGCTTTCTTGACAGAATTATTACCAGTCTTGTGGAATGAAGTAGGTTTGCAGGAGTGGGCAGGATTAATTAGTTATTATTTAAAGCTCTTTTCTCTGGCCCATAGATTCAGTCTCATAGATTCAGTGGGTTCCCTAATAAGGGGAGCAGAGGTTTTCTCTAGCAGGGACTCAGTGACAGGCTTTTTGATCACCTCACTCTGGGGGGTGCAGCCTTGCTAGGCCACAGAGTAAGATGCTGCTGCCAGTCCTGATGAGACCTGATACACTATGGTCAAATAGAAGGGGAGGAGGTCTTCTCTTTTGAATGGACTAGTGGATGGACATAGGAGGAGAAGAGAGCAGGAGGATGGGATTGGGAGGTGATGAGGGAAGGAGCCATAGCCAGGATACAAATTAAAGAAATTATAATAAATTATAATAATAAAATATAAAAAAGGAAATAAATAAATAAAAATCTCTTCTCTGCACTGTGGCTAGCCTCTATACCAACTTACCACAAATTGCAATTTTTTTCTTTCTTGTCTCCATCTTCCACCTTTGGTGCTACTGAGATTTCCAGCTTGCTTTCTCTGTGGCTTTCTTTTAAACTGTAATAGCAGTCCTCCTCTACAGAAAAAAAAAAAAAGTTTATGTGACATCTTCAAATCTTATTTTCTCCCTCACTTTGTTATCTTTTCATCAGAGGGTTCAGTCAGGTAACACTATGTGCTATGTTCTTGCATGAATCCTTAGATTTTTCAAAATCCTACTTTATTTATGGTTCTTAAATGCCTCTACTTTCTTTCCTATCCCTGATACTAGTTAGTAGAAAAACCAGGTTAGTAGAAAAAGATACACAGATCTCTCTAGCTACTTCCTTCTGATTAAGGGGGGTTGAGTTTTGGGGAGTACAGCTAAGCAGCAAAGCAGCAATCAAGCAAATACAACAGCAACCTCAGCAGAAATCTTGAATTGTTCTCTGGAGCATTTCTCTCTAGGAACATCTCAACATGATGGGAAGGGAAGAAGCCAAGAGATGCAAATGATATCTCTTTGTTTTGGGGCAATTTTTTTCCCTCTCAAAGTCCATACTGGTTGTTTTTCATCTGCCAAAAACAATGCATCACCACCCCCCACCATATAAGACAGCTTCCAGCTAACAAACATAACATACCCCTTTTCATGGGGGCTGTTTTCTTGCCAAAAATATTTCCACACTTCACACTTGGGATTATATATATATATACATATATATGTATATGTATATATATGTATATATATATGTATGTATATATATATACATATATATATGTATATATATGTATATATGTATATATATATATATATATATACATGTAGATGTATATATACATCCACTAAACCTGCACAAACTGAATGCTATTGGGGTTTTATAGCAATATTGCTTAGTAAAGATGGTTTTCTTTACAAATATTTTATTTGTAAAACAAGTAAAGAGATTACAATCTCTTTACAACGCATTAGTAAAGCAAAAAAAAAAAAAAAGGCAAATTACAGTAATTAGTTTAGAGAGGCTTATTCAGGATAAAATGCCCATGCATTTTATATGGTTTCATGTTAAGTAAAAAGACTTTCTAAAACTTTTTGAAGCATTTTTTAAAAGTCATATACTATGAAGTTAAGGTAGTTATAACTCCCATTTTAAATGCTAATATTGTGTGATAACTTTGCAGAGGTAGTTACTGATAGAGTAAGTTCACTGATAGGACTGATGAAGGCTGACATTAGCATTAGCACAGGCTTAGAGGACCTGCTTTTGAATGGAGTACTCAAACAGTGACTATTTCACCATGATAAATATATCACTGGCTGTAGGACCTAATACTATAAATGTCCTAATTCTCTCCAGATGCCCTAGTATCCAGTCTTTGGACATCAGTTACGTTCAGCACCACATGCAATTGGTGAAGTCTTGGTCCGTGAGTCCAACTCAATAACAGGTAGGCCAGCAGAAGTGTGAACTTTGATCTGCATTAAGTACTTGTCTTCCTAAAATGTTGGCTTAACATGTGACTCAGTTCTGGAGTGAAACTAATCTCAAGAAGGTGTGCTCTAGTTTGTATCTGAACAACAAGATGGCAGGTTTAACACAAACATGGTTTGTGCTAACAAACATAACATACCCCTTTTCATGGGGGCTATTTTTCTGCCAAAAATATTTCCACACTTCACACTTGGGATTTTATATATATATATATATATATATATATATATATATATATATATATATGCAGTTCTGGTACATTGATTAGTTTGTTCCAAATCAGATTCCTCTCAAATGCAAGTCATTTGCTGCTAAAATAGTGAAAGTCAAGAAGAGAGAAAAAATAAAATAAAATAAAATAAAACATTCTTAGTACTTATGGACAAGTGAGTACATGCAAAGATGATAAGAATAGTATCTGATTCTTCAATGAATAGATAAAGGGGCAGGCCATAGTATGTTAGTATTTATTTAAAATGATGCCAAACACACACACACACACACACACACACACACACACACACATTAAAGAGTTTATTGGGAGGGGGAAAGCAGAGTGAGCCCTAAGGGAAGAGGGGGGAGTGCCCTGACAGAGAAAGGGAAGAAAGACCAAAATAGCAAGAGCAAGAGAGAGAGAAGCAACAAGAAGGATCCTTTTATCTTGGGCCCCTAGGGAAGGTGACCGATGATGACATCACAGGTGTCTAAGCAATCTGGGAGTAGTGGTCTAATGCATCAAGATTTGTGAACGAACATTTCTCCCTTTTCCTAGAATCTAAAAAAAAAAAAAATTAGGTACTAGGGAGGGGTAGCAAGGCTGGAATGAGGACATTGGACTGCTTCTTTTGCAAGGCAAGTTAAGCAGTTAACAGAGAGAGGGAGGAGAATGAGAGAGTGTAAGGAAAAAGTAAAGGAACCAAAATATCCAGACTATGTGGTGAGGAGAAGGAGAAGCACTGGAAAGTTTAGGGTGAGGTTGCCAGCCATGCCCAGCAGCAGATAGGAACTGGGAAATGCCAGGAGAACCTGGAGCTATTGATCCTGGGCCTGAAGAGCACCATTTCAGCATTTTGTTGATAATGAGTTGACAACTGGTGAAGAAATTAATCATCTTAGGCTACTTCCAGCTGACACTGAGGCAGTGATAGGAAGGCCAAAAATTTGAAATGTTGGACAAGTCCAAGAAGAGCAGACTGTTTTCTGAGGAATATTGAGGCCAAGTTTGATTGCAGAGTTGTGTAAACTTAGAGGCCCTTAAAGTGAGTGCTAGGTGTAGGAATCTGAAATTCTCCAGAAGGCATTACAGATGATAACCTGGAGAGACAGGCAGATATACGATTCCCATGGGGAGAGTGGAGTCAACGATCAGTCATGACATCCCAAGCGCAATGTTTGACTCTTGGAAATTGGTGCAATCTGTTCCAACTCATCAGTGCAGGTCAGAGACCAAGCACACAGTTTACCTGGTAACAGTATTTTCAACAGCAGATGAAACTGTGCCGGAGAGAATCTCACCAAATAGTAAGGTCCAATCTGAATGTCAGTGAGAAGAAACAATTGTACTTAGGAAGACCATGATTGGAGCTACCTCCGCTCCCCAGTGAGCCAGAGAGGTGCAAGCAGTCTCCAGTAAAAAGGGAAGTGTTACATTCATACATGGTCCTTGGTTGCATGTCAGTCTCAGACTAGAACCTCTGCTCAGATGTAGCCTGTGGTAGCTCAGTAACCAATTGGTTTCCCATAGTGAGGGGAACAAGGACTATTTCTAACAGGAACTCAATGGCTGGCTCTTTGGCCTCCCCACCCCCCAAGGGAGGAGCAGTCCTGTTAGGCCACAGAGGAGAGCTTTGCAGCCAGTCCTGAGGATACCTGATAAAGCAGGATCAGATGAATGGGGAGGAGGTCCCCCCTATCAGTGGACTTTGAAAGGGGCACGGTGGAGAGGAGGGAGGGAGAGAGGGACTGGGAGGGAATGAGGGATCCGGGGTACATGGCTGGGGTACATAGTTAATAAAATGTAACTGATAAGAAAAAAATAAAATACGGAAAAAAAAAGTGAACATAAAAACAAAATCCAGAAAAAAAAAAAAGGGAAGTGTTTATGCCAACCAGAAGGGAAGACTCAATCAGCTAGTGTTGGGTGCAGGAAGGTAGAGATTGGGTAGTTGGGGAAGGGCAGTCTCAAAACCAGGAGAAGTAGAAGGAGACCGAAACAGCGAAGGGGGAGATTTTGCTCTCTCTCTCTACCTCTCTCTCTCTCTCTATCTCTCTCTCTCTCTCTCTATCTCTCTATCTATCTATCTATCGAGAGAGGCAGGGTCCTTTTATTCAGGACCCCCTGGCAGTGGCAACCAATGAGGACATCACAGGTGCCTAAGCATCAAGATGTGTGAACTAAAAAATAGTGCATGATTCGTTAGGAAATAGATAATGGTGCAGGCCACAGCATTTTAATACTTTAACAGACAAACTGAATGAATAAATTTAACACACACAAAATACCAAATGTGTATTCATGAAACTGAGGTACATTCACTTCAATGAAAATGTGATAGAAGCTATTAATATCAGGATAGAGTAACTGGTAGAGGAACTAATCAGTTGTTAACAGAGAAGAGTAAATAAACAAAAAGAAAAAAACTTACAGGGATTTTAAGTCACTATTAAATGCAAAAAAAACAAAAAACAAAACAAAACAAAAAACAAAAACAACCTACTATTGGAATTCAAGAAAGATTTTAGCATGCTGAATTGGTAGAAAACTGATTCAAACAAATAGCAACAGAACTTTTCTCACATGTTAGAGAACAGAAGTGTTCAGACGTAAGAAGGCCAAAGGTTACTAGATAAATTGACTCAACCAACTCTATTCCAAGACATAATCAAGTTCTCACTGGGACAAATGAGAAGTCTCAAACCTGTGTGAAAAATAATAATACAGGAGGTGTGCCAATTCCTCTGACAGCTGACTTCTCAGCAGGAGAAGAATAAGGAGGTTAGTTCACTACTGAAAAGCAGAAAGCTTTCAATCCACACCATTTACTGACCTAAATTAATTACATTGTGATAAAAGATAGAAGTGATGAAAGAAGTGAAATATAATTTACATACGCTAAATATTAAAAAGAAATTGGATGGAACTGGAGAGTTTTATGTTATTTTTACTTTATTTGTTTATGTTTTACACTTAAGTATCATTTGGAAGTAGCTTATTGCAATTCAAATAAGTTTTTCTATAATCTTCAGAAGCACTAAAAATTCAAATATTTAAGATAGATTTAAAAGCTCATAAGTAAGAAATCAAAACACACTATTAGAACAATTCACTTGACCATCTGTGAAGATCATAGTAAATAGAGAAAAAACCAAAAACAAAACAAGTAACCTAATATCCATGAAAATATCTTGCCTATATATAATTGCTACAATTACAAATTGTTAAACTACTTGATTAGAAGAAATAACAGATTTTTTTGGGCACAGGGATCTTTCTGATACTGATACTCCAACCAAGGACCATGCATGGAGATAAACTAGAACCCTTAGAACTCCCTAGAACCCCATGCACAGATATAGCCCAGGGCAGCTCTATCTCCAAGTAGGTGCCCTAGTAATGGGAACAGGAACTGTCACTGACATGAACTCAGAGGCTGGCTCTTGAATCACCTGTCCTTGATAGGGGAGCAGCCTCACCAGGAAGACAATGCAGCCAGTCCTGATGAGACTTGATAGGATAGGTTTAGAGGGAATGGGAGGAGTGCCTCCCCTGTCAGTGGACTTGGGGAGGGACTTGGAAGGAGATGAGGGAAGTAGGGTGGGATTGAGAAGGGATGAGTAAGAAAATTACAGCTGGATACAAAATGAATAAACTGTAATTTATAAAAATATAAATAAAGTTTTAAAAAGTAAATAAAAGAAATAACAGTTAAAAAAAAACCCTATGTATTTCATTCATGGGAACTTCACTTCATCTCTAAGAATAGCAATAGATATCTGGCCAAAACGGGTTTTGTAGGTTGGTTTGTTTTGCTGTTTTTGTTTTTTGTATTTTTGAGCAGAAAAATACACAAGATTATTATATACTGGTAAAGTCAAAATTCAGAAAATATCATTTCGCTGTACATATGTATGCCAGAACTGTTAATGCATACTAGCATGTAATCCCAGCACTAATAGGCCTGCAAAGAATAATAAGCATTATCACAATGAGAATGGGAACTCTCCACTTACACCAACAAGCTGTTTGCTCAGGTATGAAACTACCAAAGAGCAGGAGCGTTAACTTCTGCCCAGAACAAAAACTGACCCAGCAAAAATCCTCAGTGATTTCTAACCAACAGACTTTAACTCCACATTCTCATCAGAACATGGGGACTTTCCAAAATGCAGAATTAGACAGATCACAAAATGATTCATGTTAAAATATTAGATTCATATCAATCACCAACTCTTCTCACAATGCAATAAAGTTAAAAATCTATAACCCAGAGGAACTTTCACAATTTCTACAAAGAGAATATCCTTTTAATTTAAAAGTTTATTGTAAAGAATCTGAAAATTAAAAAGAAAAGTGTCTTATGCCAGATCAATCAGACTCAAATCTACACAGCTAAACTTCTGTAAAGTTTGAACACCCATTGGAAAGATGTAGAGCTTCACCTTGGATTTTCTTCTTCCTTATTCACTTAGAGTTCTATGCACATATTCAACACAAAATTAAAAAAAAACAACAGAGTTGAAACTAGATATATAATATTCATATTCTTTCAACGTTATGACTCTTCTACCTGTGTTCAACCCTCCTTCATGACCTCATATCTACTCTCTTTTGTTATATTTTGTACATGGCATACTGCACCAACATGTTTATTTGTTTATTCGTGCCGACTTATTTAAGGCTATAATTCATATTGAGATATCGTATGTATTTATTTTTGTCTGAAATTTTGTAACTACATGTAATAGTATACATTTTAAATGTATTCATTGTTCTGTAAACTTAGTGATTTTATTTTTTAGAGCTGAATATTTTGTATGGAAGTACCATGGTTTTTATTATATTATTTGTTATTTTTTTTTACAATAGTGAATAAAGCATCCATAAACATAGAGACTCAGATATCTCTGTGATAGTTATACAACCAGGAATGAAATAACTGCAACTATTTAAAATTTCACGTTGAATTGAGGGGTTTTTGATGATTGTATGGAAACAGCGCAGTGCCCACTTCCTAATATATGTGAAGGTGATCCTAACAAAGCAGGTAAATAAGGAGAAAAATTGAGTACCACCAAACTAAGCATCCAGTAATAGAACTGGCATATATTCAATTGCATTTTTAAAATAATTAATTAATTAATTTTTATTAATTACAGTTTATTCACTTTGGTTTCCATTTATAGCTCCCTTTTTTACTTCCCAATCCCACCCAGTTTTTGGGAAACTGAAAATGAAAATTTCCTAACATTCCAGGCTCTTTCAAAGATAATACATTGCTCTCCAACCAAGGACCATGTATGAATGTAACCTAGAACCTCTGCTCAGATGTACCCTGTGGTAGCTCACTAACCAATTGGTTTCCCATAGTGAGGGGAACAAGGACTATTTATAACAGGAACTCAATGGCTGGCTCTTTGGCCTCCCCACCCCCCAAGGGAGGAGCAGTCCTGTTAGGCCACAGAGGAGAGCTTTGCAGCCAGTCCTGAAGATACCTGATAAAACAGGATCAGATGAATGGGGAGGAGGTCCCCCCTATCAGTGGACTTGGCAAGGGGCACGGTGGAGATGAGGGAGGGAGGGAGGGACTGGGAGGGAATGAGGGATCGGGACACGGCTGGGATAGAGAGTTAATAAAAGGTAACTGATAAGAAAAAAATAAAATTCAAAAAAAAATTAAAAAAAAATACATTGCTCTCCACAAACTACAGCAAGGACCTATTTCTGAACAAAAGACCCACATAACTCTTTGAATATTCCATTTATCTGTAGAAGTTGCTAAGGTTCTTCTGGGTTATTGATTTCTAGCTTCTTGCACTGTGAGCAGAGAAGGTGATTCATATAAAACAGATGATTTAATGTGAGACACTTTAGTGATCTGTCTAATTGGAAAGTTCCTATGTTCTGAGGAGAATATTGAGTGAACAGAGAAAGTACAGAGGAATGGAGTGTAGTACAGTTGAGAGTGCATTGAAACAGAACAGTAGAGTTCAGAAGAATAGTATATTTTAGTGCAGTTCTGTGCAATTCAGTTGAGTGCAGTTGAATTCCTGAAGTTCAGTTTATGGAGTTCAAAGGTAATTTTTCCAAGAACAATTAAGTTAGAAACTGAAAGAGGCCAGTTTGAATCAGTCAGTTTGGAAAGGAATTTTTTTGCCAGAATAGCTGTGTTGAACCAGCTAGCCAACTTTCAGAAAGGGTGAGTTTATTCAGCAGTAACTCTTGGAGGCTGAATGCAGCCTAGGTTAACAGGTGGAGACTAGAAGTTGAAACTTTCAAAGTCCAGGCTTGTAAAACCAGAATTCAGCAATATTCCTGAAAACTACAGCTCTGACATTCCCTGTTCAAAATGTAGACTGCTTTGGTGGGTGTAGAGTCTACACCTCTCCCTCATAGTCATTCATTATTAACAATTGCCCACATGACTTCTCGATCTTGAACTTTTTGAGCTTCACAAGCTCCCTTGCCTTCCAGAATTCTGGAACTTTCACTCAAGTCCCTAGAGTTTCTGTCCTGGAGAAAATAATTCAGTTGGAAGGAAATAGCTACACAATATTAAGAATACATTTAATAACCAGCTCAAATATATCCAAAAGGAGACTGATAAAGACATGTTGAAAAAAATGAAGATACACAGAAAAAAAAATTAAGGTGACTTTTTAGTATTAGAGGAAGAATACTTCTGAGAAGAAATAAAACCTATTAAGAATTAATAGAAAGAATTGGATAGACAAAGATATCAAAGTGTTGTAGTGACCAAACATCATAATATTGCCATCAAAATTGAATATGCACCCAGGAATACAATACTAAATTATAAAATTGTAAACATCCACAATTAGCTAGCAGCCAACAAACTGGAGAAAGCAGCCTTTATAATTAACATGTTGTCTGGTAAAATAGGATCTCCACACACCAAAAAGTAAAATAAATTTGTCTCTCATCACTTACAAAGACAAATATAAATGAATTATATTGCTAAACATAATCAATGGCACAATACAATGGTAGATAAAAAGGTACAGTAATACTTTACGGACACTGGAGTATACAATGAATTTTTAAGATGCAAAAGCACAGGAAACAAAAAAAATGAAAAACAGTATAAAAAGTTTCCACCTTGCTAGGCCACAGAGGAGGACATTGCAGCCAGTCCTGAAGAGACCTGGTAAGCTAGGGTCAGATGGACAAGCAGAGGACCTCCCCTATCATTGGACTTGGAAGGGGACAGGGAGCAGATGAGGGAGGGTGGGATTGGGAAGGAATGAGGGAGGAGGCTACAGCTGGGGTACAAAGTAAATAACCTGTGATTAATATAAAAAAAATAAAAATTAAAAAAGAAAGTTTTCACATGACAAAATGAACAGAGCAAAATATATCCCAACATAGGAACCAACATGCCTCTGAACACGAAAAATATGTAGGAATACTATGTAATACACAGAATACATAACAAATTTATGGAACTTAAAAGAAAAGAAAAGCAGTAAAGTTAAATAGCCATTTCTCAGAAGGCATTGAGTGTTGTAAAATTATGTGAAAACTTACGTTTTACATGAATATGTATGTAAAACTTAATGTTAACATTAATATTTTACATAATATCAATATTATGTTTTACATAATCATTACTGAATTGACAATTAAAAACAGTTGTCTCTCATTCCACCTTGTAAGAGTAAATATTACCAAATCAACCAAAGATAAAAATCTTCATTGAAGGTGTGCAAACATATAAATTCGTACAACTCTTACACAAAGAAGTATAGAAGTTATTCCATTAAAGGATGTAAATATTGTATACATTATACATCATAATATTATATATAATATCAAACATTATAATATACATAGTCATACAAAGGGATATACCTTCTGATGTTACTCATTTAAAGTAGAATAAATGATTTCATATGAGTTGAAAGGGTGATATTTTATATTACACATTATAATATTATATTACATATAACACCTATAAATATATTTGTGTATGTATATATATATATATATATATATATAAAATAACACATCTACATGAAATGAATTTGAGATGGCAGTGAGACACCTTCACTATAAACATCATTGGAGGATCATTTGAGTATTCACGAAATGGAAACACCTGCATGTCTGTTACTAGATGCGTGGATATCCAACGACTGTACCTATGTACTATCAGCTGTGAAATCTGACATCTTGTCATTTGGGACACTACAGACTGAAATGGAGGTCACTTTCATCAGTCATACAAAGGAATGTACCATCTGATGTCACTCATTTCGAGCAGAATAAATGATTTCATAAAAGATCAGGGGATGATGTTTGTTTCTAGATGCAAAGTTTAGTGAGGTGGTAATGAATAACTTTGATCAAGGGATAAGATTAAACTTTGGCTCTGAGGTCTGATACAACTGCACACTATGGATACTATAAATAAATATATAGGCTTCATTTTAAGAGGCTGGAAAAAAGATTTTGGAAGTTCTAATCACAAAGAACTGATGTCTGAGAAAGTAATTAAGCTTAAGCTGATTTAAGCGTTATGCCAATCATATACATTTCAAATATTATTTTACATGGATAAAAATACACAACTTCTGTGTATTTGTTATGTGGAATTTTACTGATATCTTTTAAAAAGTGGGAGGAGTAGTAGTTTGAACCACGCTTTTAGTCCTTTCTCTAAAGTTGCTTTAATGATGAGATAAAATTTTCACATGCCATAGGTAGAGCTGCTAAAGACCTTTATGACTACTAATCAGATAAGATTTCTACCGAGTTTGCTATTTCATTTGAAGCACTCTGGAAAAAATGACTGAAAAAAAAAAAACTTTTCTTGCAATCATTTTGCTAAGAATGAAATCCACAATAGTACTTTAAAATGAAAATTATAAACCAGTGCTTCCCCTTGGCTGCATTCAACAGTAAAGTATTAAATGGAATATTAAGAACAACAATTAAAGGGCTTAGCTTTTAAGCTGTCTGCTGGTGTGTAGGATTCAGTTCTTTATTGGCTATTAGAAATATTACTAAAGATTACTTTTGTTATTCTAAGTGAATACAGAACTTCCTACTCAGCTTTAGTGACAAGAAATATTACTAAGAACTAAAAGTGCTTACATTTACCTCTGGAAAAATTATTTTACAGTTTCTTCAAATAAAATTTACTTAGTAAAGATAAGAATAAAAAAACATATTTCAAATAAAACTTCCCAGGTATAGTAGTCAAATAATACTTCCCTAATAGATAGTTCTATCTCTGAAAACATTTGAAGTCATTCCCAATGTCTTGAACAATCAACCACATGAAAATACCCATTTAATGAGTCTCTACAAAAATTAATAGGAAACAGATTTATAGAAGATACATGTATTATAAGGAAAACACTGTTGTAATGAGACAAGCATGAATGGGAACAAACAGCCACGCATGATAAACGATCTGCCTTCTATTAAAAAAATACATATTTAGAATATTTTGAAAGTAAATTCCTCTGTAAGTAAAAGTGAGATGATTTAAGGGGGAAGCACTCCAGAGGCAGTTATCAAAGGACTGCACAATATGAACTACTAAAAAAACAAAGGATACCAAAAACAAAGCCGCCACCTCCCTCCTGGTTAACATGGGCAGCAGTCCCTGGACACTGGGTGCTGGGGGCTCTTTTCAGTGTGTGTGAATTCTGTCTTTCATTCAGTAATCTTGACTGTTCAGGAAACAGGTCTGTGATCACTGTGGTAACACAGCCTGTTCTTCTCTTTCCTAGTCAGGGAGTTCAGGCATCAAGGTGATAAGGCTCTTTTACTGAGTGTTTTAGTACTATGGGGGAATAGGGGGCCATATAATCTCATCCCTCCAAGAGCAGTCCTGGTGAAAGTGCACGGGCTCTGTCAGCTCACTGGATGATCTTTACACAATGCCCGCTTCAATGAGGTCAGACAGCAGTAATTTGTTATGTGGGTCATGGCAGAGCCCTTCTTCTGAGTACTACAGAAATTGACTCTGTTGTCAATATAAATGCATCCTAATGCATTTAGTCACCTGTAGGCTGAATTACACACTTGAGAGAACTATTGTGTCAAATACTGCCACTCAGCATGATCATACCATTACGCCTTTCCTTCCTTCCTTCTTTAGAAAACAGAACGTACACACACACAAACACACATGAATACACGTCAAAAGAAGCTCATTCTTGTTTATTTTTTTACATTTGCTTTGCAGATGTTATCAAGAAAGAATATCAGAACAGGCTTGCTAATAATGCATTTCGTTGCACAGAAATCAAACAAAACAGAAAGGTTACACCAGTACTTCAGTTCATTCACATTTTCATTTCTTTTAAATTTGTTTCAGTAAATCTTTATTTTCCATCTACATATGCATCCATATGTAAAACCTGAACACTGGAAGTAATAATTTTCTATCAAAATTCTAGACCACCACAACATAATAAATATTGATTCCCAAAGTATGTCATTCAATACAGATACATATTTCAATTATTATCATCAATATCATTCTGCAGTTTTATGCACATTTTTTTCAATTTTCATAGATTTCGATTCAATAATAAAATAATCAATAACGCTTGTTAATTAAAATGTATATAAAACAATATTGTCCTTTTCTGTATGCTTGGTCAACATGTTTCTCCTGTTTTCATTGATCAAGTAGGAAAGGCTCTTTGTTTTCTTTTCCACATTTCAAATACTTTGAGTTAGTTTTTTATATTTTTATTTGTATAGTTTCGTACTAGCTCTGTTCGCCCAGGTGATAAATATACATGAACTAGCACATATCCCAGAATAGAAAGTAGACCTGTTGGAAATTGTGGTTTTCAAATGGGAGTGTATGTGGCTGCTTCAGGGGCTTTGTGAATAAGATATTCAAGGTCAAAGGGTTAGGTTTTGAAGTGTTCAAGGATGGCAGCTTTGGGAAGAAGGTTAACTTATACAAACTGCAAAGAAAATAGACTGTTCAAAAAAATCTGTATCAGTTGAAAGAGAGAGAGGGAGAAAGAACCATGTTCTCAAAGCATTGTAATACTACCAGAGGTTAAAACCTTGCACATGCTATTAAGCAAAGGTCACCTGTGGGTTTAAGATTCAAAGCTTCTGTAGAGGCCTCTGTTTCTAAAACCTGTATTAAATTTTAGATAAGTTAAATTTGCACAAAGTGCTCACTGATTAATTTCTTTAGGTCAAATCAGCTCTAGGCTGTGAAGATGCTGCTTTGGGATGTATACTAATGTAAAACAGTTGCATGCATAAAAAAAAACCTATTCATTTTTTTAAATGTAAAATTTGACAGCTATTTCAATAATAACAAAATCATCATTATTGTCACTCACTCTATGCCAAGTGCTATGATAAATGATTTGTAAATGTTCCTTATTTAATATTTATAGCTTTTTTTCTGAAGTAAACGTTATCACTGAAACTTAAAATGCAGCATAGCTAAGACACTAGAATTGACCATCATTCAGTGTAGAACAAAAGAAAGTGAACAACTCATCTCTGTCTCTACCTTTCCACAGCAAAGACCTGAAGTATGTTTCACACAACATTCCAGAGAGTCTCCAGAAGAGAAAGCTGTCCCAAGGATCCTAAGATTTCAATAATAGAACTGATTTTTTTTTTTTATCACTCGCCTCTCATTTCTCCATATTAGGGTTTTAGCTTCATCACACCCAGAAAAAGGACCTGGGTTCTATCACAAAAGAAAAAGTCAGAAGACACTTTTTGAAAGCTTTTTAGGCAATAAATCTTATTCTCAGAGAGTCAAATGATAAACTTTCCTCTGAGTTAGCCTTCTCATCCAATTCATTTGGTATTAAAAGAGAGCCAATTGCTTTAGTCCAAATTCTTTAACATGACCCTCCTGACAGTCCTGCATTTTCTATAGCACAATTTTTATGGGGATTTTCTTGAAAGAAAACCACCTGGAAATGTGACAAATCTGAGGTGCATTCTGAGCTACTTAATATTTGACCTTATCAAAAACTTTACCATCTTGCCCTTTTGTTTTAAGACTAGTATCTATCAGAGTCAAACACAACCAACATGGAATTATTTGGTCTTAGATTAAGGAGAAAGAGGAAGAAAGAGAGAAAGAAAGAAAGAAAGAAAGAAAGAAAGAAAGAAAGAAAGAAAGAAAGAAAGAAAGAAAGAAAGAGAAAAAAGAAAGAAGAGAGAGAAAAGGAGGAAGTAAGGATGAAAGGAAGATGAAAGAAAGAAAGATAAAAAGAAGGAAGAAAAAGAGGGGGTGAGAGGAAGGAAAGAAGGAAGGCAGAAAGAAGTCATTTGTAGAGATGCTTTATAGAAATTTTCGGTCAGGGAGTCCACTGACATATTGTCAGAAATACATAGTCTTGTCCAGTTCTCTTGGTTGTTTACTGAAGCTAAAGCATAAGACCCCATTCTTTTTTTTAATTTTTAACTTAATTTTATTTATATATTTATTTATTACAATTTATTCACTTTGTATCCCCACTGCAGCCCCCTCCCTGTCTCCTCCCAGCCCCACCCACCCACCCTCTACTCCCCCTATGCCCTTTCCCTTGTCAAATGATAGGGAATGACCTCTTCCTCTTCTGTCTAACCCTAGCTTATCAGGTCTCATCAAGGCTGGCTACATCATCTTCTTCTATGGCCTGGCAAGGCTATACCCGCCAGGAGCAGGTGGTCAAAGAGCTGGCCACAGAGTTCATGTCAGAGACAGCCCCTGTGGCCCTTACTAGGGTACCCACTTGGAGACTGAGCTGCCAGTGGGCTTCCTGTGAACAGGGAATCTAGGTCCTAGGCATGCATGGTCCTTAATTGGAGGATCCATCTCTGCAGCCCCCCCCCCCCCCGGGCCCAGGACCCCATTCTTAAAGTTATTCAATTACTTCTATTCCAAAATATGAAGAAAGCAAGCTAGACAGGATTGAAAGCTTGAAAGAGAGATTGAAATCTCTCTGCTTTCAGTGTGTCAGAAGGTACAATTCAGGCAGGTGAGTTAGAAAAACACATCAGTAAAATTATCCAGATGTCCACTCTACAAACTACAAATCCAACCTGGTGGAAAAAGATGTGTCTACTCCATGTAACTGTGACAGGACTCTTAGAAGAATAACATAAAATTTTAACTGTAAGTGAGTTCTATGCAAAAAGAAAGAACTTATATGTACAACTGTAAGCCCAATGGTTGGGGAAAACATGCCTGGAGAGGTTGCTAGGACAAAATGAACACTTACCATTATTGTTTAATTAAATTAAGAAAGCATCAAAGTGCTATCTTAATATCTGTTTTATACACTAGACAGAAATTATACTGTTAGCCTCAGTAAGAGAAGCTCCTTGGTAGTGAAAGGAGGTGAGGACAGAGACTCATATTTGCAAAAGAGTGTTGAGCAAAACTGATATATAAGGATGAAGCAATCAGACACTATATTTATATCACCTACTCTAAGGCTCAGGGACCACTGTAGAAAAGGTGTCAAAAGGAAACGAGAGCTGTCACATAGAAGGCATATAAACAGGATTTCTTTGGGGATGGCAAAGTAAAGGCCACATGAATTGTGATAACTTTCATTTGGCCTGCTTAAAGCTGGTCCTTTGAAAATTAGTGATAGGTGGAAAAGGGCTTATTAGACCTACCATTTACCCCTGAACTGCTGGCTACTGATCCATTCTAAAAGACCAGATATCTTTGATTTTAGTTGTGTACCTAACACATGGATAGGTCCAAACCCAGAAACTCACAGTTAACCTGGTGAAATCCACTGGGACAGAAATACAAATAAAATAGATTTGAGAAAGAAATTGGTATGGACTGTGCAGTAGATTCAGAAAAGAAAAAAGGAAGGTAGGATATGAGAGTAGTAAGCAATATATATTTTATACCTGTGTAGAATTGCAAAGAAAAACTAGAAAAACATTCTTCTTTTCTGGTTTTCCACCTTACTGTAGAAAGGAGGACTGCAATAAAAACTGACACTCAAAGTATATAGGTACTGTTTAGAGAAGCACAGTGAGCAGAGGAGGGTAATACTATACTGGGCGGTAAAGTGTTTGTTCACAAAGGTATCTATGTCATTCAATATTCTCATACCTAAAAAAAAAAAAAAAAAAAAAAAAAAAAAAAACAATCTTGTGTGTATTCCTGCTTCTGGGACAGCTCACTCAGGATGATCCTTTCCAGGTCCCACCATTTACCTGCAAATTTTGTGATTTCCTTATTTTTCATCACTGAGTAATACTCCATTATGTAGATGTACCACAATTTCTGCATCCATTCTTGAGATGAGGGGCATATGGGATGTTTCCAGCTTCTGGCTATTACAAATAAAGCTGCTACAAACATGGTTGAACAAATGTCCATATTGTGTACCTGAGCCTCTTTTGGATATATGCCTAGGAGTGGTATGGCTGGATCTTGAGAATGCACTATTCCTAGTTGTCTGAGAAAGCACCAGATTGATTTCAAGGGTTCTCCTTTCTCCACAACTTCTCCAGCATGTATTGTCACTTGAGATTTTCATCTTGGCCATTCTGATTGGTGTAAAATGAAATCTCAGGGTCGTTTTGATTTGCATTTCCCTAATGGCTAATGAGGTTGAGCATTTCTTTATGTGTTTCTCTGTCATTCTATATTCCTCTGCAGAGAATTCTCTGTTTAGCTCTGTTCCGCATTTCTCTTTTATTTAATTTTCTTTTTTTTCTTATCAGTTACATTTCATTAACTCTCTATCCCAGCCGTGTCCCGATCCCTCATTCCCTCCCAGTCCCTCCCTCCCTCATCTCCACCATACCCCTTTCCAAGTCCACTGATAGGGGGGACCTCCTCCCCATTCATCTGATCCTGTTTTATCAGGTATCTTCAGGACTGGCTACAAAGCTCTCCTCTGTGACCTAAGAGGACTGATCCTACCGTGGGGGGTGGGGAGGCCAAAGAGCCAGTCATTGAGTTACTGTTAGAAATAGCCCTTGTTCCCCTCAGTATGGGAAACCAATTGGTTACTGAGCTACCACAGGCTACATCTGAGCAGAGGTTCTAGGCTATATCCATACATGGTCCTTGGTTGAATGTCAGTCTCAGAAAAGACCCTGTGCCCAGATATATTTGGTCCTTGTGGAGCTCCTATCTTTTCCCCATCAGACTAACGCCCCTTCATTCTTATGATTCCCTGTACTCTGCCGAAGGTTTGGTTATGAGTCTTTGCTTTGAAAACACTGCTAGTTAGACTTTCAAATGCGCTCAGTAGACTCCTGTCATAAGTCCAATGCACATCCCATCTGTCTTTCTAAATGAGGATTGATCATCTTACCCCATGTCCGCGCTCTTGATTATCTTTTTTAGGTGTAGAGATTTCATTATGTTTATCACATCTTATAGGTCTATATAAGTGAGTATATATACCATGTTTGTTTTTCTCCTTCTGGAATATTTCACTCAGGATGATCTTTTCTAGATCCCACCATTTGCCTGCAAATTTCATTATTTCTTCCTTTTTGATTGCTGAGTAGTATTCCATTATGTAAAAATACCACAATTTCTGTACCATTCCTCCGTTGATGGACATCTGGGTTGTTTCCAGGTTCTGGCTATTACAAATAAAGCTGCTAAAAACATGGTTGAGCAAATATCCCTTTTGTGTGCTTGAGAAAACTTTGGGTATATATCTAACAGTGGTATAGCTGGGTCTTGAGGAAGCACTATTCCTAATTGTCTTAGAAAGCACCAGATAGATTTCCAGAGTGGTTGTACCAATTTACATTCCCACCAGCAATGGAGGAGGGTTCCCCTTTCTCCACAAACTCTCCAGCATGTGTTGTCCCTTGAGTTTTTCATCTTGCCCATTCTGATGGGTGTAAGGGGATATCTCAGGGTCGTTTTGATTTGCATTTCCCTGATGGCTAATGAGGATGAACATTTCTTTAAGTGTTTATCTGCTATTCGATATTCCTCTGTTGAGAATTCTCCGTTTAGCTCTATTCCCCATTTTTTAATTGGATTACTTGGTTTGCTGCTTTTCAGCTTCTTTAGTTCTTTGTATATACTCGATACTAGTCCTCTGTCAGGTAACGGGTTAGTGAAGATTCTTTCCCAATCTGTAGGCAGGCATTTTGTTTTGATGACAGTGTCCTTTGCTTTGCAGAAGCTTTTCAGTTTCATGAGGTCCCATTTATTGATTGTTATACTTAGAGCCTGTGCTCTTGGTGTTCTGTTCAGGAAGTTGTCTCCTGTGCCAATGAGTTCTAGGCTGTTCCCCACTTTTTCTTCTAAAAGATTTAGAGCATCTGGTTTTATGTTGAAGTCTTTGATCCACTTGGACTTTAGTTTTGTGCAGGGTGACAAATACAGATCTATTTTCATTTTTCTGCATGTGAACATCCAGTTGGACCAGCACAATTTGTTGAAGATGCTGTCTTTTTTCCATTGAATGGTTTTGGCTTTTTTTGTCAAAAATCGAGTATTCATAGGTGTGTGGGTTTATTTCTGGGTCTTCTATGCAGTTCCATTGATCCTCCTTTCGATTTTTATGCCAATACCATGCAGTTTTTATTACTATTGCTCTGTAGTTCAACTTGAGATTGGGGATGGAGATACCTCTAGATGATCTGTTGTTGTACAGGATTGTTTTGGAGATTCTGGGTTTTTTGTTTCTCCATATGAAGCTGAGAATCTGTACAGAATTGAGTTGGTATTTTCATGGGAATTGCATTGAATCTGTAGATTGCTTTTGGCAGGATGGCCATTTTCACAATGTTAATCCTACCAATCCATGAACATGGGAAATCTTTCCATCTTCTGAGATCTTCTTCAATTTCTTTCTTCAGAGACTTGAAGTTTTTCTTAAACAGGTCTTTCACTTGCTTGGTTAGTGTCACACCAAGGTACATTATGTTATTAGTGGCTATTGTGAAGGGTGTTGTTTTCCTAATTTCTTCCTCAGCCCTTTTGTCTTTAGTATACAGGAGGGCTTCTGATTTTTTTGAGTTGATTTTATATCCTTCCACTTTGCTGAATGTGTTTATCAGCTGGAAGAGTTCTCTGGTTGAATTTTTTGGGGTCGCTCATATATACTATCATATCATCTGTGAATAGTGACACTTTGACCTCTTCCTTTCCAATTTGCATCCCCTTGATCTCCTTTAGTTGTCTTACTGCTCTGGCTAGGACTTCAAGTACTATGTTGAAGAGGTACGGAGAGAGTGGGCAGCCTTGTCTTGTCTCTGATTTCAGTGGGATTGATTTAAGTTTTCTCCATTGAGTTTGATGTTAGCTATAGGCTTGCTGTATATTGCCTTTACTATGTTTAGATATGTGCCTTGTATTCCTGATCTCTCCAAGACTTTAAACATGAATGGGTGTTGGACTTTGTCAAATGCTTTTTCAGCAACTAAGGAGATGATCATGTGGTTTTTCTCCTTCAATATGTTTATGTGGTGGATTACATTGATGGATTTCAGTATGTTGGACCACCCTTGCATCCCTGGGATGAATCCTACTTGGTTGTGGTAGATGATATCTTTGATGTGTTCTTGGATTCAGTTTGCAAGTATTTTATTGAGTATTTTTGCGTCAATGTTCATAAAAGTGATAGGTCTGAAGTTCTCTTTTTTTGTTGGTTCTCTTTATGTGGTTTAGGTATTAGGGTGACTGTTGCTTCATAGAATGAGTTTGGTAAGGTACCTTCTGTTTCTATTTTGTGGAATAGTTTGAGGAGAATTAGTGTGAGCACTTCTTTGAAGGTCTGGTAGAATTCCACGATGAAACCATCTGGCCCAGGGCTTTTTTTGGAGGGGAGACTGTGAATGACTGCTTCAATTTCCTTGGGGGATATATGGATGTTCAGTTTTTCTACCTGATCTTGACTTAATGTTGAAAGATGGAATCTATCAAGAAAATTGTCCATTTCATTTAGATTTTCAAATTTTGTGGCATATAGGCTTGGTAGTATGACCTAATGATTGTTTGAATTTCCTCAGCATCTGTAGTTATGTCACCCTTTTCATTTCTAATTTTGCTGATTTGGATAGATTCTCTCTGCTTTTTAATTAGTTTGGCTAAGGGTTTGTCTATTTTGTTAATTTTCTCAAAGAACCAGCTTTTTGTTTCACTGATTCTTTGAATAGTTTTATTTGTTTCTAATTGATTGATTTCAACCCTGAGTTTGATTATTTCCAGCCTTCTGCTCCTCTTGGGTGTATCTGCTTCTTTTTTTCTAGGGTTTTCAGTTGGGCCATTAAGTTGTCTGTATGTGATGTTACCAATTTCTTCTTGCAGGCACTTAGTGCTATAAATTTTCCCCTGAGCACTGCTTTCAATGTGTCCCATAAATTTGGGTATGTTGTGCCTTCATTTTCATTGAATTCTAGGAAGTCTTTAATTTCTTTCTTTATTTCTTCCTTAACCCAGCTGTCATTGAGTAACAAGTTGTTCAGTTTCCATGTGTGTGTAGGCTGTTTGTTATTTCTGTTGTTGTTGAGGTCCAGCTTAAGTCCATGTTGGTCAGATAGAATGCAAGGAATTATTTCAATCTTTTTGAATCTGTTGAGGCTTTCTTTATGACCAACTATATGGTCTATTTTGGAGAAGGTTCCATGCGGTGCTGAAAAGAAGTATACTCTTTTGAGTTTGGATGAAAAGATCTGTAGACGTCTATTAGGTCCATTTGATTTAGGGTCTCTGTAAGTGTCTTTATTTCCCTACTTGTTTTCTGTCTAGTTGATCTGTCCCTTGGTGAGTGGAGTGTTGAAGTCCTCCAATATTAGGGTTTTAGGATCAATGTGTGATTTAAGCTTTAATATTGTTTCATTTACGAATGTAGGTGCTCTTGTATTTGGGGCATAGATATTCAAAATTGTGATGTCCTCTTGGTGGATTTTTCCTTTGATGAGAATATAGTGGCCGTCCTTATCTTTTTTGATTACCTTGGGTTGAAAGTCTATTTTATTAGATATTAGGATGGCTACTCCTGCTTGTTTTCTGAAACCATTTGCTTTAAAGACATTTTTCCAGCCCTTTACTCTGAGGTAGTGTTTATCTTTGTTGCATGGGTGTGTTTCTTGGATGCAACAGAATGATGGATCCTGTTTCCGCAACCACTCTTTTAGTCTGTGTCTTTTTATTGGGGAGTTGAGTCCGTTGATGTTGATAGAAAATAGTGACCAACAATTGTTACTTACTTTAGATGTGGGGTTGTTGGTGTCACTGAGTTTCATTGTTTGTATTCTTTTGGTTTTTTTGTTGTGTAGTTATCTATTTCCTCTGTTTCCTTTTTTTTCTTTTTTTATTATTATTATTTTCTTTTTAGTTACATTTTGTTAACTCTGTGTCCCAGCTGTATCCCGCTCCCTCATTCCCTCCCCAACCCCACACTCCCTCCCTGGTCTCCTCCCTGCCCCTTTCCAAGTCCACTGATAGGGGAGGACCTCAGTGGGGTCAAACAGCCTGCCCTTGAGATCCTGTTAGAAATAGTCCGTGTTCCCCTTACTTTGGAAAACTACTTGGTTACTGAGCTACCACGGGCCACATCCGAGCAGAAGTTCTATGTTATATCCATAGATGGTCCTTGGTTGAGTGTCAGTCTCAGAAAAGACCCTGTGCCCAGATATGTTTGGTCCTTGTAGAGCTCCTATCCTTTCCATATCATAATAACTTCCCTTCTTTCATATGATTCCCTGCACTCTTCCGAGGGTTTGGTTATGAGTCTTAGTGTCTGCTTTGAAACACTGCTAGGTAGAGTCTTTCAGATGACTTTTGTGGTAGACTCCTGTCATAAGTTCAATGCACATCCCATTTGTCTTTCTAAATGAGGATTAATCACCTTTGCCTGTGTCCACTTTCTTGATTATCTTCTTTAGGTGTGTAGATTTCATTATGTTTATCATATCTTGTAGGTCTATATAAGCGAGTATATACCAAGTTTGTCTTTCTCCTTCTGGGATACTTCACTCAGAATGATCTTTTCTAGATCCCACCACTTGCCTGCAAATTTCATGATTTCCTCCTTTTTGATTGCTGAGTAGTATTCCATTGTGTAAAAATACCACAATTTCTGTATCCATTCCTCCGTTGATGGACATCTGGGTTGTTTCCAACTTCTGGCTATTACAAATAAAGCTGCTACGAACATGGTTGAACAAATGTCCTTGTTGTGTACTTGAGCAAATTTTGGGTATATACCTAGGAGTGGTATAGCTGGGTCTTGAGGTAGCACTACTCCTAGTTGTCTGAGAAAGCGCCAGATTGACTTCCAAAGTGGTTGAACCAGTTTACATTCCCACCAGCAATGGAGGAGGGTTCCCTTTTCTCCACAACCTCTCCAGCATGTGCTATCACTTGAGTTTTTCATCTTGGCCATTCTGGTGGTTGTAAGGTGAAATCTCAGGGTCGTTTTGATTTGCATTTC
The DNA here is from genome assembly GCF_907164565.1 of Psammomys obesus. Classification (NCBI taxonomy): domain Eukaryota; kingdom Metazoa; phylum Chordata; class Mammalia; order Rodentia; family Muridae; genus Psammomys; species Psammomys obesus. Next base: position 2,907,364 of record NW_026594428.1, on the reverse strand, counting down.
CCTAATGGCTAATGAGGTTGAGCATTTCTTTAAGTGTTTCTCTGCCATTCGATGTTCCTCTTTCGAGAATTCTCTGTTTAGCTCTGTTCCCCATTTTTTAAGTGGATTACTTGGTTTGTTGCTTTTCTGCTTCTTTAGTTCTTTATATATACTGGATATTAGCCCTCTGTCAGATAAAGGGTTGGTGAAGATTCTTTCCCAATCTGTAGGCTGTCTATTTGTTTTGATGACAGTGTCTTTTGCTTTACAGAAGCTTTTCAGTTTCATGAGGTCCCATTTATTGATTGTTGCTCTTAGAGCCTGTGCTGTTGGTGCTCTGTTTCCTTAAATGTAGTTGTTTTCTTTGGTTTGGTGTTTCCCTTCTAGTAACTTCTGTAGAGCTGTAGAGCTGGGTTACTATGTAGATATTGTTTAAATTTGGTTTTGTCATGGAATATTTTGAATTCTCCATCTATGTTGATTGAAAGTTTTGCTGGGTATAGTAGTCTGGGTTGGAATTTGTGGTCCCTTAAGGACTGTATGATTTCTCTCCAGGCCCTTCTGGCATTCATAGTTTCTGTTGAGAAAGCTGGTATGATTCTGATAGATCTACCTTCATATGTTACTTGACCTTTTTCCCTTGCTGCTTTTAGAATTTTTTCTTTGTTTGTAGGTTCAGTGTTTTGACTATGATGTGACATGAAGAATTTCTTTTCTGGTCTAGTCTACTTGGTGATCTGTAGGCCTCTTGCATGTTTATGGCCATCTCCTTCTAAGTTGGGAAAGTTTTCTTCTATAATTTTCTTGAAAATATTTTCCAGACCTTGGAGCCTGATGTCTTCTTTTTCTTCTACTCCCATTATTATTAGGTTTTGTCTTTTCATGGTGTTCTTGATTTCTTGGATGTTTTGTGTTTGGAACTTTTCTGATTTTATTTTTTCTTTGAGAGACATGTCAATTTCCGCAAGTGTATCTTCGGCTCCTGAGATTCTTTCTTTCATCTCTTGTATTCTGTTGGTGATGCTTACCTTTGTAGTTCCTGATCTTTTCTCTATGTTCTCCAGCTCCTGGTTTTTCTCTATTTGTGTTTTCTTTATTGATTCTAATTCTATTTTCATGTCTTGCACCATTTCCTTCATCTGTTTGAATGTGGACTCCTGCTTTTCAATGATAGCTTCTATTTTTTTGTCCGTTTCCTCTCTATGTATCACTAATTGTGCCTCTACTTTTTGGGTATAATTGCCTGTATTTCTATGAGAGCTTTGTTTATTTCTTCTTTATTTGCCTTCATTTGTGTGGACATTTCTTTGAGAGCTTTGTGCATTTCTTCTCTGTTTCCCTCAATTTTCGTGGTCATTTCTCTGTGAGCACAATTGTTTCCTGTTGGTTAGTCTCAATTTCTTTGGCTATTTCTCTGAGAGCTTTGTTCATTTCATCTTTATGGGCCTCTAATAGGTGGAGAAACATAGTTTTGAGGTCGTTTTCTTGTATATTTAGTGAATTTAAGTGTCCATTGTTTTGTGGGGTTGCTGGTGAGGTCATTTATCCTGATTTTTGTTGGGAGTGTCCTTACGTCTGCCTCTAGCCATATGGTTATTTATAATCCTCACTGTTCCTCGAGATTTAGTTCAGGATATGATCCTCTCTTTCTGTTTTCTGGACTGTTTTTTCAGGAAGATGAGAGAGGTTCACTGGTTTGGGAGTGTGTGGTGTGGTTTCAGTTTTGCCTAAGTAAGGAATGTGACGCTGACGCTATTCTTGTGTGCTTTTATCCGGCGCAGTGTGCATGTGTGGATTCTCTGACTATTGCAGTGGCCTGCAAGCCACTATTACGCAGCTCTGACTGAGATCCAGGGATTGTTTGCCTGGATTACACTGGTAGACCCACAAAGCATAGGCTTCAATGTTGGGGTTGCTATCCCAAGAATCCCTATGATGCCCACACTAGGTGTGTGGGTGGCAGGGATATTGTCTGGTTGCTTCTGTGGAGAGGCCCTGGGTCTGGGGCAAACTCTCCCTAGAAGGCTCACTCACTCTCTTGCAGGACGAGTTGGAACGCACAGGGGTTCCCCTTGCTCACTACTCTGTGATTTGTTCCGGTTGCAGAAGTGCACGGGTAGGCTAACAGTCAGTTCTGTGACACTGTGGCCACAGGACTCGGTGTCCACCTTTCCTGTGTGCTGCCTCTTTGTCCTTTCCCTCTGCCGGGATGGGTTATGTTGACTGGTCCCTGGGTGGCACGGGAAATAGTTAGGTTGAGTGCACTCAATCCCAGATCCTGGGCCCAGATCTCTCTGCCAGAAGCAGCCTAGCGGTAGAATCTATGTTTGCTGATCCCGAGAGAGTACCAGGTAAGGTTGTGTGTCCACAGATCCAGAGCTTGCGTTTCTCTGCTATGGGCCACTGGGTGAGCTGGAGAGAGTGTGCTGTGTCCTTAGCAGGCTGCCTCTCTGTCCTTCCCCTCTGACCTTCCCCTCTGCTAGGGCAAGCTTATGGAGTTGCTCTCAGGGGATTGCCATCAGGGGTTAGGGCTTCTCAGTTGGATCCTGAGCTGGCATTTCTCTGCCAGGGGTCGGGGGG
>NW_026594428.1:2869116-2904795 GCF_907164565.1 Psammomys obesus | reverse complement strand
GTGTGTGTGTGTGTGTGTGTGTGTGTGTGTGCATGTGTATTGAGGGGCCTGTGAAGAGTGAATTTTTCAGTACTAACACACTGAAGTTCCAGGCAATTGTAGGAAGCCCCATGGTTGTTCTGGGAAGCAAACTCAATTTCTCTGCAATATGATTTCCACTGTTAACCACTGTCATTTCTTCAGACCTATTTATTTAAAAAAAATCTGACATTATGCCATATCAATGATTATAAGTACATAATATACATCCATAAACATATATAGATATTCGCATTTATCTTAGATACACCTACATGATACTGTTATACATATATGTACATACAAAATCAGTGAACATAAAATTCACTATTACAGCTTCATCCATAACATAAATACACTAAATTTATATTCTAAATGTTTGAATTTTATTTTATCCATTAACTTCATTATTCTTTGCAAATTTCATACATTTCTACAGTCCATTTTGATCAAGTTCCCTCTAGGAGTCTCCACCACATTGGCTTATGAATGTGCTCATTACAGGCCTACATTAGCTTATTAAAGGAGAACACCCTTTCCGATATTCTGTTCACAGGTTATTAAGTATATCAAATATTTCTCTTAATTGATTTATATTTCTAACCATAATACCATAGATTTGCTAAATTGTTTCTTTGTACTCTGTCTGTTAATCCATTCACAAGTAATCATTTTGCCTATGATATTCTAAATAGGTAATTGAAATAAAGGTAAAGATACTTAAAAACAACTTTTCTCTAGAGTCATGTTTCAATCAATGTAGCAATTATACATGAATCAATAATTCTTCATGTTCTGATAGTCATGTGGTCATTAGCCTTGTGCTTCAGTTCTCTGTCAATAATCATACTTTTAATTTATTCTATATCTAAATGTGCTTCCTTGGAATATTTTTGTTTCTTTTTCTTTTCAAATTTATCAGATGGTAAAGACACTTAATCCCAATAGCATAAATTTGATTCCCAGGCTCCACATTGTGGAAAAGGAAATTCAGCTTCTGCAAGTTGCTCTTAGACATGCATGTTGTATCCCATACTTTCAATATAAGTATAATACATATCTACATACAATATACAAATAAAAATTAAATAAAATTGAACAAATTTAAACTGTTCATGTTTTAAATGTTAGCATTTATTTATTTAGCCTAAAATAAATCCCTTTTTGTTTTTTCTTTCTTTGTGTGAGTATTGGTAGGCTTGCACAAGTATTTTTATGTTGTTATTTGTGTTGGTGCTTGATTGGATGAGTGTGTATACGTTGTAGAATCCAGATATGGATCTCATTGTACCCCTTATTTTCTACCACTTTATTTCCTGAGTCTGGGTCTTTGGCTTATCTTGATGCTCACCAATTTGGCTAATCTACCTGAAGCACTAGTATTGTTGGTGTTCACCTATATCCCATATCCATCAGGTGAAAGCTAGGCTTCTAAAACACACACACACACACACACACACACACACACACACACACACACATCCAATGCCTAGTCTTCTTCTATGCCTTCAACTTGTTGACCAGGATGTAAACTGCTAGCAGCTAATTCGGTATCATGAATGTCTGCTCACCTATTGGAATGTGTCCTGGCCTGATCATCATGTGCTTAACTGTGAAAGTGTAAGCAATTGCCTTGGTCATGGTTTCTCTGCACAGTAACATTAAAGTAACTAAAACCCCATTTCTCTTCTTTTTTCAGTGTGCTTCATCTACCATCCCATGCTCTTCCTTGAATTTTATACTGGATCTTTCCCTTTGGGATTCTGTTTCAAGATAATATATTTTCTAAATTTTTAAAAAGATATTTGTGATTGTGTTAGTTTAACCAATTATATCTAACCACAGAGTTCCCAAAATGTGTCAATACTGCATTAAGAAGTAAAATCTATCTATCTATTATTTAATTATGAAAAGAATATATATATATATATATATATATATATATATATATATATCATCACACATTAATCTTTGAATAATATGAATAATACCCTTTATGTTGCACAAAAAACTCAGCATTGGCAGCCAATTCACTTATCACTGCAAACATATAGCTGCAACTAAGAAGCTTTATAGAATGTGAAAGTTCATGACTTAGTGTGATTATAGACATCTAAAATAAACTGAGCTAACTCTGTGTCTCCAGCTTTTTATGTATACATCAGAGGGACACAGAACAAACAGCTCAAAGAAAAACAAATAAATAAAATGAAAAATAAATATATAAAATCAGAAATTTAATTTTCTCCTAGCTCCAAAGCATACTAGTCAACTATGTTGTAGTTATGTATTGAAGTCACAAAGATTACTTATTTACTCAGTTGAAAAAAGAAAAAGATTTTGATTTAATATGTTTGTATTCAGTCTGTGTGCTATGATTGAACTGCGAAGTGTGCTAGTATAACTTAAAATAAAGCTATTGGTACTCAGCAGCAGCAAAAAGTTATTAATTACAAAGCCTTTACATTCTTTCCCTGTCAATCTTCACCAAAACACAAGTCAATCTGCGAGCATAGGAACCAAAGCCAGAGAGAACAATTTCTCTTTAGCTAAAAAAATTGTATTTTCTACATTTAAATGGAGAATAATTACTGAGTGTTCTTATCGTGTTTGAAATCAAAATATTAAATATATGCATATTCCTGTATGTTGTAGTAGTAATTTCATATATAAATTAGTAATGTAGTATTATTTTTAGTCTGTGTTACAAAAATTTTGTTTATTATCAATAATATTTTAAAAAGTACATTTGGTTGATTTGGTATAATGAACTTTGACTACGGCAAACTTAGTGATATTGTTCTCAAAATAAAATAATCCGACAAGACACCAAACATCACAGAAGTTTTGTGTGTAGCTACAGCATGAGGTAGAGTCTATTAGTACAAAAGTTATGAAAATTAAATGAGTTTTATGTTGATAATCAACTTTACAGTTCACAATACTATATTATCAATAGAGTAAAGGCAAATCATGCCAGTAGCAGGTTCAAGAGATTATTAAACTTTGTCTATTGAACATAATTGAAAGTTTATAACCATAAAAAGTTGTTTATTTTGCCATTAATATTTTACTACTACTGTTTCTCTTTCTATCTTTGATGAAAATAGATTCTCTTGCATTGATGATACTCTGCACTCCTTTTCTTATTTTATGATATATATGTGTGTGTATGTGAGTCAGTATAATATACATTATGTTTACTAACATTGTAAAATTTGTGTTGATTTCTAGGTTTTTATTTTTAATTAAATATAGATTCTTTTCTCATTCAATAGAACCCAACCAGTTTTCCCTCCAGCCACTCTTCTTTGTTACACTCTTCTATCTCTTCCAGATCGACTTCCCCTCCATTTACTCTTCAGAAAGAGCAGGCCAGTTGGAACATGCAGGCAGGACAAAACACGACACAATGAGAAAGGCAAATGTCTTCATATGAGATTATCAAGGCAACCCAATAGAAGGAAAATAACAGGCCTCAAGAGCAGGCCAAAGATTCAAAGAGACATGCTGTCTGAAAGTCTCATTTTTAAAAGCTGATATATTATGATTTATACTAATGAAACTTACATGGAGTGCACTATTTCTATATTTTCATGATTATAAATAATATTGCAGTGCAGGTAGCTCTGTAATATATGCAGGCTACTGGTGGAAATGTCCTCTACATTCTTGCAATGATATGTACCCTGTGAGCTGTAACAATGATTGGTGTGGAAATATATGATCATGGTGGTGTAGAGACATTTTAATCCAGCACACCTTTAATCCATCTGGCTGGTCTATAGACATGTTCTTCATATACAACTATAATCCTAAAAAATGAATGTAAAGTTAGTTTGTAGAAGGAAGCAGCCATATATGAAAATGATATCTAATAGAAGGACACACAAAGTGACAAATTAAAGAAAAATTTGACAGAATGAATCAGGGATATTCCCACCTCTCACAAAAACAAATAGAAAAGAGAAGCTACTTAAAAGTAGTACAGAAGAGCTGAGAGAGTAGAGTAAATTACAATAGAGAGAATAGAGAAGTAAGGTCAGTAGAGTACCATAGAGAGTTCAGTAAAGAAGGCAGTGCAGTAGAGTTGAGTTCAGTACAGGACAGTACTGGCAGTTCAGTTCAGTTGAGTGGAGTTGAGTTCAGTGCATTTTATTTCACTGAGTACAGTGCAATGGAATAGAGTTCATTTATGACTTTGTGCAGAGGCAGTTGAAGCTAAAGAATAAAAAAGGAGCCAGAAGATTAGAAAAAAATTACCAGAGTTAGTTTGAGGCCAAGCAGTGTGATTTCATCAAAAGTTGAGAGATGCCAGATTGAATCATTCAGGTTAGAGAGGACTTTGAGACAGAACAGCTATGTTACATTGGGCAGTAAGCTTCTGAAAAGAGTACTAATCTGGCAAATAAAAGTTATTTTTACAATAGGTGAAAAATGTCAATAGCCGATTGCTTAAAATTAAGGACTATTTCCCAGGAACAAATGCATGTTTTTGTTGTTGTTCACTTTAATTTGTTTTAGTGTGAATGTTTCCTTGAACTCATAGTTGGGCTGTTCCTATGACTAGAAGTAAACTTACTATTAATATTTTGGTAAGTAGACATAGTATCAAAATGTCTTTTAGCTTTATTCTTATGAAATATTAGTGCAGCTTCTGCCATTACCAGAAAACAAACAGTCTTTGTATAGTTACCATAGAAACTAGCAACTGGCCAAGGGCAGAAGATAAGCTGTTTTTGGAGCGCTCAGCCACAAACAGGTCATATATTTCACACCTCTTCCCCTCAGGTTACAGAGCCTAGTGTAACACAGGCACAGCCTGGATTAGTTGTAGGGGCTAAAGTTTGGAAAGATGACACTGAGAGAACTCTGTAGGACCATAAGCAGACAACAAGAGTTAACTGCACAAGACCTGTACAAGATCAACCTCACGGAATGTAGGAGGGAGAGACTCACACACTACCCATACCACCTAACTATGAAACTATCAAGAGTTGAAGGATTCTAGGAGAGGATGAGTCAGTTATCTTTATTATTGAGGACACTAGTAGATTGATCCTGCTGCAGTGGTTGGCCCTGTCTTAGTTCTGATTTATATTTTGAAGAGATATCATGATGAAAGCAACTCTTAAAAAAGAAATGTATGAGAAATTGCCATTCCTTCCCTATCAGTGGACTTGGAGAGGGGAATGGGAGGAGATGAGGGAGAGTGGGGTTGGAGGAGAATGAGGGAGGGGGGTACATTTGGGAGACAAAGTGAATAAGCTTTAATTAATATAAAAAATAAAAAATAATAATTAAAAAAATAAAATGTATGGAGAGGACTCTGGCTCAGATATATCCCATAAACTCAGTCTCCAAGAGGGGTCCTTAGTGAGGGGAGTAGGAGCTTTCTCTGGCATGAACTCAGTGACAGGCTCTTTGATCACCTCCCACTGTGGGGTGCAGACTTGATGGCCACAGAGGAGAGGAAGACAGTGCAGCCAAATATTAATGAGACCTGATTAGCTATGTTAAGAGGGAAGAGGAGGAGAACCTTTCCTATCAGTGGACTGGGGGAAGGACATAGGATGAGATAAGAAAGGGAGGGTGGGATTGGGAGGAGATGAGAGCAGGGCACAGCAGGGACACAAATTGAATACATTGTAATAAATGATAAAAAAGCAAGTATTGGTGGTGGTGGTGGAGCCACCTTTAATCTTGGTACACAGGATTTAAATTTTTAATTGTTTTTGTATTTGTTTTTGAAGAGGGGAAGTATTAGAAGTGAAGGTTTCAGAATTTCATAAGTTTTATTTCATTGATGTTTTAGATGATTTTTATTTTTCACAGAGGCATTAGGATCAAACTGGCATGTAGAGCATTGAAAATTTTGTAAATGTTTTATTTTAGTTTTAAGTGTGTGTTTGAGTGAGTCTGAGGGTGTGGACATTTGAATGTGTGTGTGTGTGTCCAGGTACCTGCAGAGGCCAGAGGCATCAGGATCCCTGGTACTTATATTGGTGGTAGCTGTGATTCGTTTTGCATAGATGCTATAATTAGAGCAGTGCATGTTTAGCCACTGATGTATCTCTCTAAGCACTTGAATCACGAGAAGTTTAAAAGAGACTCCATAGTAAAATCCTTATAGTACATTTGCAAGTCAGAGATCCTGGACATTGGAGCACATGTGTACATCTAGGTTAAGAGATATGAAAACTAAAAGATCAAACAACCAGATTTATTTACCAGAGCTGATAGAGCCCAGGTATTGTAATGTGGAACCAGTCTATGATTATATACATAGCTTCTTGATACAAGGAATTTGAGGAAAATGTCATAAATTAAGGATGCTTCAATAAAAGACAGTCTGAGGAGGATTTTGGTTAAATTACCTAGACACAATTGAAAAATAGCCAACAGCAACCTGTTTGCAAGTTTTCTCAACTGAAAAACTAAGATTCCTCATTATTATATTTTAATTGCAATGTGTTAAAAAATAAGGGTAGTATTAATTTGCAACAGACACAACCACCTTGGGGGATAGTGTAGCAATATAAAAAACATATATGAGTTATTCCCTGATCAACTTTCCATAGCAAGTTTTCACTTGAGAGACAGTGACTTCTAACAGTTGTGAAAAACTTAGCTATGAGATTTGGACAAACAGTGAAACTAGAAAAACCAATTTTCCTTACAGCTTTCCAGAGATACCATTAAAATAAAATGAAAAGCTTAAACAGATGAAAGTTTACATGAAATTATTTTGTAGTTGTGTGATGTATTTTTGTTTTAAGCTTTTACAAGGATTCTAACACACACACACACACACAACATATATATGGTGTGTGTGTGTGTGTGTGTGTGTGTGTAAAATATGCTTTGTATATAAATTAAACAATTAAATAGCTTCTTAAAGAACTGAGAACTGGGAAGGAAAAGATGTGAAAAGTTTAAGTTATCCTGGGTATAACTCCATTTTGAAAAAAAAGAGCCATCTTGATTGGGAACTGAATTCAGGTTCCAAGAAATATCACAGAATGTACACTTGGCAGAAAACAAAATTAACTCTCCTAGCAACAAACTCCAGGAAATAATACAGAATAAATGCTTCGTAGAAAATAGAGACAATCTCCCTGGCAATAATCAATGGGAATCGGTTGAGCATTGGGTGTGAAAATTCTCCCCAATGTTTCAGATATGGTTTTGAAAGATAACCATTGTGATTATATGCCTTAGCAATTGTGATTAAGTGCCTCAGAAAAGGTCACTTCACCTGTCTAAACTTTACCTAATCCCGTAATGTCAAGGCATGTGTACCCTCCCTGCTTGCAGGCATGGACACATGTGCCCCCCTGCTTGCTGTCATGGAAACCCCCTGCTCACAGACTTTCCCTTTAAAAATCCTGCTCACTCAGAGCTCGAGGTCCCACTTCTCCACTGCTGTGTCAGTGAGACTTGGGTCCCGAGTTCATTTGCTCTGGCAATGAAGCTCTCTTGCTATTGCATCGAGACATCTCTTGATGCTCTCTTAGGGTCCTGTGAACCTGCCATTACATTTGGGGGCTCCTGGGGCATCCTGGGATGTCTCAGGACATCTAGCACTCCAGACATGGTGAGATTAATCCTGAGGGTAAATGTCTTCTATGTCGTCTATCCGCTTTAAATGTTTAAATGCCTTTACTTTTTGTTCCTTATTTTGAAAAGCCTCGATGTGCTTATAGAAGTGGTCAGCCGTGGATAAGACAGATGTATCAGGAGTTTACAACCACAGGGGGTTGAGGGGTCAAAAAGACATTTTGACCTTGTTAGTTTACCCTTCTGGAACTTCTGTGGCAGGGAAACCAGAGTTGGGTCACCAATTGGAGTCAATGTTAGTCTTTCTGGAACTTCTGTGGCAGAGAAGTCCGGGAAAAGCCAGTTTTTTTGGTTTTACTTTGCCTTTGTGTATGATTAATTGTCTTTTTCTTGGTGTTGTGCCCAGGGTTACAGTCTCATTTATGTGATTAATTGTTTGTGGTCTCCCGTTTGCCTGAAAGTGCTTGATTCTATTTCTGTTTGAAGCTGCAGCTCTTTTCGCTTCTAGGATTTCAGTTTTGTCCTGGGATATTGGCCCAGATACAGGCTGTGTATTTAGTTTCGCTTTTGCCTGTGATGGCCAGCTCCTTTTTGTGTGACTTACTGTTTGTTGAAATTGTCCTCTTTATTTCTTTGCATTTTCCTGAATTCTTCTGATGAACAGATTGATTGATGATATGGGACAGAATACTTCCAAATCCCTTCACTTGGTTCTAACACATTTTGGAGAAATTAAGACTAGAGGTCATGGTCTTTCAATTGATGTGTGGAAAGGAATCCTTCAGAAAGCATGTGGGCACTGTGAGCAAGTGCCCTATATTGTAATTTGAAAGGGTTCTAATAATTCATCTACCTCCATGGATTAAGCCTTTTCTGACCTCCACTAACAATCCTCCTTCCACAGGCTCTCCAAAACTAGAGGTCATTGCCCTGGCTCCTTCACACCCTCCTTATTCTGTTTTGCAGGAGGGGACTCCCATGACAGGAGTCCAAACCACAGATCAAGTCCATATTGATGATTATTTTTCTTAAAAGAGGCCCAAATGGGATTACAACAGTGCTGCAGGTAAGGAACTTCTCCTAGTCTACCACCAGACTCTGTAGGCAAGTCTCAAGGTTGCCACAAGATGGCCCACTGCTTTGGCCAAGATATATGATGTCAGACAGGGAATGGATGAAAGTCCAGTTGCCTTCCTTGAAAGAATTAATGAATACTTTTGCAGATATACACATGTAGATCCAGAAAAACCTGAACATATAGGTATGGTTGCTTTGGCTCTTATTAACCAGTCCATTCCAGACATAAAAAAAGAAATTACAGAAACAGGAAAGGCTAGGACAGATGAAATTGCAAAGGTAGCTGAGAGAGTGTACAATAACAAGGACAATTCTGAGAAAAAGCAGTTGAAGACAGGAAAGACTTTGAATGGAGGTCTGGCAAGGGTGCTATTGGTCAACAATGTTTTGGACCCCAGAGAAAGGAAGCGCCAACTTCAGCAGAGAGCCCAGGACAAAGGACCTGAAGGAGAATGCAAACCGCCACTGGGTAAAAACCAGTGTGCATACTTCAAGGAGGAAGGTCATTGGGTCAGAAATTGCCCCCAAAAGGGACCCAGGTCTCAGAATAAGGTCCTGGCTCTGGAGGACCAGCATTTTGTTGAAGGTGAGTCAGAATGTAGCTAAGTTGATTGGGGCAGATTAGAGATTGCATTGTGCATATAGGCCCCAAAGTTCAGGACAGATAGAGACCTTAACTAAATTGACCTTGGAGACTGGCGCTGACTGGGTGGTGCTCCTCCCCTTTACCCTTTATAGGATTAGGAATTCCCCTTACCAGCTACGTTTAACTCCCTTTGAGATTATATTTGGGATGCCAGCCCCTATAGTACCCAACCTTAAGTCTGATGCTACTGCTGAAGTGGATAAAACAAGTTTTGAGAAATGTTTAAGGCTTCTGTGCAAGCAGATAGCTCTTAAAGGGGAAACAGCAGCTTCTCAGGTAAAACAAAACAAACAAAAAACTGCAAGCCTCTATGGTCATAAAAATTGGATTCAACATATGAAAGAAGGGGAGTTAGTATGATATGGAAAGGATTGGAGCTCTACAAGGACCAAATATATCTGTGCACAGGGTCTTTTCTGAGACTGACACTCAACCAAGGACCATCTATGGATATAACATAGAACTTCTGCTCGGATGTGGCCCGTGGTAGCTCAGTAACCAAGTAGTTTTCCAAAGTAAGAGGAACAAGGACTATTTCTAACAGGATCTCAAGGGCAGGCTCTTTGACCTCCCCCCCAGGGGAGGAGCAGTCCTGTTAGGCCACAGAGGAGGACTTTGCAGCCAGCCTTGAAGATACCTGATAAAACAGGGTCAAATGAAAGGGGAGGAGGTCCTCCCCTATCAGTGGACTTGGAAAGGGGCAGGGAGGAGACCAGGGAAGGAGTTGGGGAGGGAGAGGGAATGAGGGAGCGGGATACAGCTGGGACACAGAGTTAATAAATTGTAACTAAAAAGAAAAATAAAAATTAAAAAAAAATTGGATTCAAGAGGTAGCAAGATGTTCCTCCCTGGAAATCATGGCTAATTTGAATAAAAATGAGTTTTATAGTTTTTTTTGTTTGTTTTGAATTCATAAGTTCACTATGATCTATATATCTTGATGTCTGATTATTGATTATTAAATGTATTAAGACTTTACATAGTTTCTGTCCTGTCTTAAAAACCAGGTTTATAAAAATAATAATATTTGAAACTCTGTTTATATAAAATATTGAAACTGCACCTCCATGTGTTTGTATACAAAATTTTTTTTCCTGGCAGCCAACATCAAAATAACACACTTGGTATTGATTTTAAAAGCACTGAATTGTTTACACTGATGAAATTTGGTTTTGAGTTTTAAAATTATGGTTATACTTTGTGACTTCATTTCTAAAAAGGGGTACCTTATTTTGATATTGCAAAAACAGGTTTTAAAAATTATGTTTAAGGTTATGAAATATTTTAAACTTTATCAGGTATTTTAGACAATGTTCTTGGGCATTCTCACAGGGAACTTTGAACAGTTTCTCAATTCTTTTGGGAAGACAAAAACTTTGGTATATATTTTGTTAATTTTACCAGATGAAACTAAGCCATACTATTTGAGCCAAATAAGAAAATTGCAGTTTTTATAATGTATTATGGCAAATGATAAAATAATGAAAAGGGTTCTGATGAAAACTTTTATGTGGTCTGAAAATCAAGAAAAATGCCTGTTTAAATCAAAATAATGGAGCTGGGCAAAGCCTAAGCTGAAGGCATATAGAATGTTATAGAAAATATAAACAGTATTTTCTTTGTTTTTACACCTGCAAGCATGATTTGAGAAAGAACTGCAAGATATGTTGCTCTTTATTTAAAGGCTGATGCTTCTTCAATGCAAAATGTTTGCATATGCTCTTTAGCCCAGGTTTATATAGGGTTATATTCAAGTTATTGTTAATTATTATAAGAATATGAGTAAGAGTTGTCCCAGAAGCAAAAAGACACACACGGTATATACTCACTCATATAGACATACAACGTAGGACAAACCCACTAAAATCTATGCATCTAAAGAAACCAAGCAAGAGAGAGGACCCTAACTAAAATGTTCAATCCCCACCTGAAAGGCAAAGAGGATGGACATCAGAAGAAGAAGAAAACAGGAAACAACCTAGGAACCTGCCACAGAGGGCCTCTAAAAGCCTCTGTAAGAAGTGGGAAATAGCAAGAGCCGTAGAGGACAGGAACTCCCTAAGGAGAGCAACAGAACAAGAAAATTTGAACACAGGGAACTTCCCAGAGACTCATACTCCAAACAAGGACTATTCATGGAGATAACCTAGAACCCCTGCACAGATGTAGCCCATGGCAGGTCAGTGTCCAAGTGGGTTACCTAGTAATGGGAAGAGGGACTGCCTCTGACATAATCTGATTGGCCTGCTCTTTGATCACCTCCCCCTGAGGGGGGAGCAGCCCTCCCAGGCTACAGAAGAGGACAATGCAGCCACTTTTAAGAGAACTGATAGACTAAGATCAGAAAGGAGAGGAGAACCTCCCCTATCAGTGGACTTGGGGAGGGGCATGCATGCAGAAACGGGAGGGAGGGTGGGATCGGGAGGGGAGGAGGGAGGGGGTTATGGGGGGATACAAAATGAATAAAGTGTAATTAATAAAAAATATAAAAAAAAGTTAAAAAAAGAATATATGCCTGGTTGCCAGCTCCTATATAAATCATTTAATGGTGTTTCTTTTTGGCTGATAGGTTTGAAATCGTCAGAATTGTCCATCTCTGCTAATGTTGCCAGTTGTGTTTAGTTTTCTGTTTAGTGTTAAATGAAAGTTTTGTCCTTTATGCTTTTTTTGCTATTCAGTCTTAATTTAAGATGATAGGATAAGCAAGATTTTCTGGACCTTCTATGTATTGTTTTTGATTGGAAGTTTTGCTTTGATTTTAGTTTAAAAAGACATTTGAAGTTAGGCTAATGATTGCAATTAGTTTTAAGAACAGATTTTGTCTGGTCTTCTGTTTGTATTTTTAAAGTTAAGCCTAGGATGAGTAATTATGAATTTTGGCCTATGTAGATTTGCTAGGGATAAATATGGTTTTAAAATATTTATTTAAGGAATATGTCAGAATTAGAGATTATGACATTCTATTTCATAAGATGCAATTTAAAATAGATAATTAAAAGAGATAAAAATAATTTATATATGATGGCCCTCAAGCTTGTCAGAGATCTGATGAATATGGCATTTTAACATGTGTAAGCTTATTATGACAGAGATTACCAAAATCCTGGTAGTAGCTCTCCCAAGGTCTCCAAGAAGATTTGGGAGGAATGTGACTCTGGATTTTGGTATGCTAACCACTGGGCAATACTTCCCCAACTGGATCACTGCTCAGGCCCAGTCTAAACTGTGGACAAAACTGTGGACACCTGAAAAGTCTGTGTTTTACGTTGCTAAGGGCAAGGTGAGGCCATTCTCTCATTTCTTTATCCACAGAAACAGTCTCTCATCTTCTGTGCCTGGTCCCTGGACCGCCCCTCCTCATGATGCCACAAGACCACAGGAGCCAAGGACAGCTGCCTAGGGTGATGGACTGACTAGTTTTCACTGTCATTTTGATTGTTACATGGATTGGTACATATTTATCCTTCTCAGGTCTCTGATCAGATTGACAACTAAGCTAAGCTAATGGTAGCTTTGCAGTTAAGGAGCAGACAGTTAGGTCCACTGTTAGTTCATTGGTCAATTAATTGGCTAGATAGAAATACTAGGTACTAGATCTTGTATTTATAAAAGGCAAGCAGGTTTGCCTTGCCTACAGGCTTCATGTTAATTATCTATGTCTTATGTAGGGTCTGAGGATATAGGAGTTTAGGTTTTGAGAATCTAGAGAGTCTTGTTTGGCCTGGGAAAATGTTTCAGGGTTGACAAATGCAAGAAAGAGTAGAGGATATAGGATATACTTTATATCTTTTATATAGGTTATAAAGTAGGTGTTTTAAGTTATGTGAATGTAAATTGTAATAAAAAATAACTTAAGGCATATTAAAAATGGGAGGTATTTCAGATTTCTTTCCTCTCTCTGCTATTGTTGTGTTTATATTGTTATAAGATCTCAGAAGTCCAGAATTTGACATTGATCGATAGAGTTCTAATAAGTTGATGGAACACTGATTGCTTATTATCCAGTCACAAGCTTGAGATTTTAATTGCCTTTTGGTTGTCTTTGGGAGATACATTTAAAGGTGCATTTCATCATGCTAAACACATCTATACAATGTGTATACAATATCTGACCCAAAAGCCAGTGCTTTTATTATGATATTTTTAGTATCTGCCATTTTTGAGGTAGACTTTGATATAGGTCCTGGGTTCAATCACTCTTGTAATAAAGCTCTCTTGCTATTGCACTGATTCATCTCTTGGTGGTCTCTGAGGGTCCTGTGAACCTGGCATTAAAGTGTCCCATTCAGTTCATTTTCTGTCAAAGGCTTTACAACTGGTCAGCCAAAATGTTTACCACATTTCTATTACCATGTAGTGATGTGTACTGTCTTCATTTACTCAATCAATTAAAGAATTTAATGGTAAATAAATCTAAGACCCAGAAGGCAGCAATAGGTAACATCATTACAAGAAAAGAAATAATCACAAGGCAAGGCACATGGAAAGAAAATTTCTTACAGAGCAGAGTGGAGGCTCCAGAAAATGAAGTCTAATTTTGCTCTATAAGGCTGGTAGAGGGAGTGAAGTTTAAGTGTTTTGTTGCTGTGTGTGTGTGTGTGTGTGTGTGTGTGTGTGTGTGTGTACAGGATGGAATCCCTTTCATCTAGCTTGTGTTGGAGAGATTACGCATAGAGGTTATAGTACAGCATAGATTCCTGATCTCCTAATTTTGAATTGAACAAATTACATAAATCAAGGCTTATTGGATCCTATCAAGCAAAGATGTTCAGGGCCAGCCTTAAACCTAAGTGATCAGACTGGACCTGTAAGTACAAAGGCTATTGCTGGAGGGGCAAAGAGCAAAGCCTTCGTCTCATGTAAGAAGAGTAAGGATAAGAATCAAGCTTTACCAGTTTATTGTCTGTCTGTGTTCCCTTTTCCTACCTGCCTGCCTATAGAAGATCTGTCTAGCTCTAACTCCATTATGTCTATGTACATAAGATAAATCTGGTGTTTCATTTTCTTCTAAAGTGCATTCTGCCCCCCTACCTCTCCTTTTCCCTCTTCTCAAATAGGTTTTACTAGCTATTAGAGCTTCAGGTTCATTCCTGGGCACGCAGTTCAGTCCATATCACATGTAATTTAGTATATTATGTCAAACTCATAAAAATTATAGATTTCACTCCTTTTTCTGTTCAAATATCAACTAATCAATTAGTGCACTTTGCATTACACTTTCTTTTCCTATATGGTATCAATTAGACACTTTTGTCCCTTCCAATGTACCAATAAAATAAGCAAGGTGTTTAGAAACTACATGTCCAGTGTGGCTTAAATATATAGCAGATCTAAAGTAAATAGAATTTATCTAACGTTATTTTTGTAAGATATTTATTTACATTTGTGATGTCTTAATAAACTATTCTTTTTTTTCCAGAATAAAATATCTTTTTCAATAGCCACTACATGAAAATATGGAAACAAAATTAGAGAATCAAAAGTTTTCACCCAAATCTCTAAAAGTGCCACATTGAATAATTACTATGTTTGGGAAGTTTTGCATTGCCTTGGCGATAGCTCTTATCATGGATCAGCTTTTTAAACATCTCTGTGGGTTTACTCTTATGTCTGTAGTTAGATGAGAATCTGTTAAATATATTCCACTTTGATGTGTTAAAAGAAAAAAAAAAAACATTACACAAACTAAGTTTAGCTCGGTTAATTTGACGGGAAAAAAAAAAGTTTTTTTGTCTTGGACAGGACTAAGAGCCAAAAGAAGTTGAGCAAACTCCCCATGGCAACTACTGCAATGAGATTTCTGATACTAAATATGGAAACAAAATAGAGAAGCCATCTGATTGGCTACAGCTGGACACCAGCCTTATTTAGACTGGTGTGATGGTTTCATTATCTTATTCAAACACGATGTGACTGTGTGTTTGCCTCATTTGGATCTGATAGGCTAGGGTCATATAGAAGAGGAGGAGGTCCTCCCTATCAGTGGACTAGGGAAGGGTATAG
This sequence comes from Psammomys obesus, assembly GCF_907164565.1. Classification (NCBI taxonomy): domain Eukaryota; kingdom Metazoa; phylum Chordata; class Mammalia; order Rodentia; family Muridae; genus Psammomys; species Psammomys obesus. The sequence goes on along the minus strand of NW_026594428.1, from coordinate 2,889,491 downwards.
TGGGAGAAGAGGGAGGGTGAGTGGTACTGGAAGGAGATGAGGGAGGGGGCTTCAGCCCGGATACAAAGTGAACAAATTGTAATAAACAAATAAAACGAAATGGGCTAATAAATGTATTCAAATACTCCTTTATAGAAATAGATACCATTCAAGTGAAAAGAGATATTTAGTATCCAACCATAGGAACAGAAACTATATATCTAATCTGTCTAATATTTTTGGTTTAAATGCTCATCATAGATATGATTTATAAATGATAGAAAAATGTAGGAAGTTGAATTAGCATCTTGCTTTGTAGTTTTATCATTATTCTCACTTTGTTTCATTTTCAGGTAATACACTAGTTCCCTTCCATTGTTTCAGTTAAGAAAATCATAATGATGCCCTATGAGTGAATAAAATCCATGCTTTTACTTACACTCACTTCATGTTACATAGTACTGTGCAATTTGGAAGAATGAACAATGTCATATTTCCATCAACTAAATCTCATAAAAACATGTTAACTTCACTGATATTCCCCTGCATTCTGCCACTCTGTACCCCAAAATCTGAAAATGGTGTTTTTTACTTCCCCTATTATTTTACCTCATTCTGAATGACAAAAACTTAAAAGGATGGGATTTTCAGTTTTTCTAGATTGATTTATTTCACTTAATACTATAAATTCAATATTTTTCTGTTTTGTGGTTTGATAGGTCTTCTATTTTTATTGATGAATATTCATGTATTCTATACATATGCCATAGTTCTAACACTTGATTGTTGAAGAACATTTTGTTTATAATAAATACTAGTAACATGTATATGAAGGGCATGTATGGACATATGCTATTGATTCTTCTATGTGACTACACAGGGGTATGATTGCTAGATTGTGTGATAAGAGACTGTGGTAAGGATTGTGAGACTTCCAGTATTCCTATGACTGTGTCATTTTTGATTTCCACAAGGAGTAAAAAATAATTTCTTCCGTAAACCCTCTCTAAAACTTGACTCAGTACATAATTAAGATTTAGGGATTGTCACAGTATGTTTAAGGGTATTTTTTACATATTCAATTTTTAAAATTTTTCTCTTAGGGTTCATTAGCTTTAAAAATGAATGACAACTGTTACAACATCTTGTTCTTCTTATTAAATTGTGCTGCTTCTAAATTGTGTTGATTTGTTCATGAAGGTTACTAGATACTTCTCTAATTTTATAGAGTAACAGAAATATGATATAGTAAATATTAGTTTGGATGCAATGCAATCTTCTTTTATATGTAGCATTTGTCATAATGCTTTGGACATATGTGGCCATTGTTTTATCTAATAAAGTTTTATTTCATACCATATATAATTCAGTCGTTTTCCTAGGTCCTGAAGAATAAAATAAAACTGCAAACCTGAATCCATAAAAATAAGTCTTTCTAGGTATAAACAGACTTCAAAGTACATAGCTGCAAAAAGAAAAATAATATTTACAAGTTTAAAAACTTGTATATGATTTTGGGAATAGAAACATAAAATATTAGAATTGCTTTTGTCCTGTGAAACTTCAACAAGATTTATCAAAATAAGTGTAAATTGATCAATAAATGCTATCAACTTACAGTAATTTATTTTCTTTTTCAAACGCATTTGCAGCATATAGATAGAAATATCAATACTTATTTTTAATGAATTTGAGTATAATTGTATCAATACATCATTTTGAAAACCCAAATATAGCTGGCAATGACAATAAAAAAAATTGACAAAGCTTACACAAAAAGAAAAAGAACTACATCATAAATTGTTGAAATTCATGCAATGGATTCAGTAGAATGCCGAATAAAAATAAAATCTAAAAGTTTGTCAGTAAAATTTTATCATTACATTTACTTGAGGATATTTAGAATTATACCTAATCCTCAGTTTTCTGAAAGTTGTAGCAGCACCAAATGTGGTCTAACACAATGTCTTCAAACCCTTCATTAAATTTTATGTTCTAATCCCGTAATCACTTTAATGAGCTATTTCTGTCAACTAATAATGAAATTTATAATAAAGTTTGAAAAAGAGAAAACAGCACCATTAAATAACAATGCTCAAATATTTTTAGACAAATAAAATTTTTGTTTTATCATATACCTTAACCAATATACATAACTATATGTTACTTAAAAAAGAGTACATTTGTCAGTAATATATTGAAGTGCATTCACTTTTGTGAATATTTACCTCTATAATTCATAAGTTTATTTACTTAACTTAGAAATATTTTAATTTTTATGATTATTTAGAGAATATTATAATATAGCCATAAAACTGGCTTATTAAAATATGTGTGAAAAATAAAAATAAAAATAAAATCAGGTGAAATACATGTAAATTCAAGCTTGAGGTTTTAAGATTCATTTTTTCTCTCTGTCAGATACATTGTTTTCATTCTTCTAGACTAGCTGTATGGCATACTTTCATCTTAGGTAAGAATATCTACAATAATAATAATACAAGAATAATACAGCTTGGCTGTACTAACATGTTTTAATTTGAATAAAATAAAATATCCATTGACGTATTTTCTATTCTTTCCAGCACAATATGAAAAATAAGCAACCGCAGCACAGAACGTGTGTGTGTGGCTGGTACAAGATAAATGTTTACTACCTGATAAATTGCACAGAAAAATGGCAGAAGCTTGCTCTAGATTATGGGAATAATAATAACATGCTTTTCAGTTTGAAATCATTAGGAATTCCCTGCCAAAGATTTCATGAAACACCCAGCTTTATTTGAAAAACACATAATAGAAAATATTTATTGAAATGCTTAACTAGTTGGCAATTTCTCCAGAAACTGTTCTTTAAAATCTCCAAACTTATAAAAGAATAAAGGTAAGGATATAACATACTTTTAACAATTATTTCCTAAAAATAATCCCTTAGTATTATATTTTCTTTTCTTTTTTCTTATCTATTTTATCTTATTTTTTTAATTTTTATTTTTTTCTTATCAGTTACATTTTATTAACTCTGTATCCCAGCTGTATCTCGCTCCCTCATTCCCTCCCACTCCCACCCTCCCTACCTCCTCTCCACCCTGCCCCTTGCCAAGTCCACTGATTGGGGGGGACCTCCTCCCCATTCATCTGATCCTGTTTTATCAGGTATCTTCAGGACTGGCTGCAAAGTCCTCCTCTGGCCTAACAGGACTGTTCGTCCCTTGGGGGGTGGGGAGGCCAAAGAGCCAGCCATTGAGTTCCTGTTAGAAATAGTCCTCGTTCCCCTTACTATGGGAAAACAATTGGTTACTGAGCTACCACGGGCTACATCCGAGCAGAGGTTCTAGGTTATATCCATAGATGGTCCTTGATTGAATCGCAGTCTCAGAAAAGACCCTGTGCCCAGATATATTTGGTCCTTGTGGAGCTCCTATCCTTTCCCCATCATACTAACTCCCCTTCTTTCATATGATTCCCTGTACTCTGCCGAAGGTTTGGTTATGAGTCCTTGTATCTGCTTTGAAAACACTGCTAGTTAGAGTCTTTCAGATGCCTTCAGTAGACTCCTGTCATACGTTCAATGCACATCCCATCTGTCTTTCTAAATGAGGATTGATCATCTTACCACATGTCTGCTCTCTTGAATATTGTCTTTTTGTGTATAGATTTCATTATGTTTATCATATCGTATAGGTCTATATAAGCAAGTATATACCATATTGGTCTTTCTCCTTCTGGGATATTTCACTCAGAATGATCTTTTCTAGATTTTCTTTTGTAAAATGGATAATTATGTTCCCTTGCACCTACAATAATAAACATTTTAAGATGGATTGTGACATAATTGGAAAAACCAAAAACATTCCAGTATTTCTACAAACTGACTGCCTTTTAGGAGTTGTTCAGGTAATTTGTTTAGTGCTGTATATAATATTTGCTGCATGAATGTTCATCAGCATGATGAGCATTTTCTTTAAAGCTTCCATTCACGTGAAATACTACATGTCTCCCTCAGTATTTATGTGGTAGTTTATTTTATGAATAAACGTTATAAAATCAGTATGTTCTACTTTTCCAAGTGGACTTATTTGCATGTATATATTTTCTTAGAATTCAGGAGACTAATATTCATGCAACAACACATATACTTAATTTTCTCAGCTACTAAGATCATGAACATAGTAACAGAAAACTTGACTTCTTATTAAGTAGTTTCATCATTTGACACAACCAGCAGTGAAGAAGAAAGCCTGCAGATCCACACTGCTTGTATCTAAACTGAATCATTCAAAAATCATAAAAATTGTTGCCTAAATTTCCCACGTTATAATTTTAATGATATGTGAATAGGCTATATTACATGGTGAGTATGGGGATATATAGTTTAAAATGGATTAAGATGGATAAAAATCTGATATACAATGTCATGCGATTCAATATCAAAAAAATTATATTTGGAAAATAAAATAATGGCCCAAAATAATGAGGAGTTGGGAAAGCCTCAAAGGGTAGTACAGACTCGTAAGATGAAAAGAGATCATGAGTAAGCAGTTATTGAAAAACCCAAAATATTTAAACTTTAAAAAAGATCTTTTATTTTACAATTTAAAAAACTAATGCAGCTGTGGCAATGCCTTTAGTTAGCTCTGTTGACACTTCTGATTTCCAGAATAGTAATATTATAGGCACACCATCAAGTTATTCAATTTTGGATTATTTGAGCAATATTTAACCTGAGTCCTTTTGAAATCTAAGAATGCATATACAACATACAGATTTACTCCAAACTATAACAGTGTTAATTTTGATAGCTTCAACCAGAAGATAAAACATGTCTGTTTGTTTTGTTTTGTTTATTTATTATTTTTTTTTTCAAAGAGGAAGACAATGCAACCATTCCTGATGTGACCTGATAAGCTAGGGTCAAATACAAGGACAGGAGGACCTCCCCTATCAGTGTACTAGGAGAAGGGAAAAGCTGGAGAAAAGGGAGGAACCGCTGGATTGGGAGGAGATGAGGGAGGGGACCAAAGCTGGGATAAAAACTGAATAAATTATGAGTCTTAGTGTCTGCTTTGAAACACTGCTAGGTAGAGTCTTTCAGATGCCTTTTGTGGTAGACTCCTGTCATAAGTTCAATGCACATCCCATTTGTCTTTCTAAATGAGGATTAATCACCTTCGCCTGTGTCCACTTTCTTGATTATCTTCTTTAGCACACCTAAAGAAGATTTCATTATGTTTATCATATCTTGTAGGTCTATATAAGCGAGTATGTACCAAGTTTGTCTTTCTCCTTCTGGGATACTTCACTCAGAATGATCTTTTCTAGATCCTACCACTTGCCTGCAAATTTCATGATTTCCTCCTTTTTGATTGCTGAGTAGTATTCCATTGTGTAAAAATACCACAATTTCTGTATCCATTCCTCCGTTGATGGACATCTGGGTTGTTTCCAACTTCTGGCTATTACAAATAAAGCTGCTACGAACATGGTTGAACAAATGTCCTTGTTGTGTACTTGAGCAAATTTTGGGTATATACCTAGGAGTGGTATAGCTGGGTCTTGAGGTAGCACTACTCCTAGTTGTCTGAGAAAGTGCCAGATTGACTTCCAAAGTGGTTGAACCAGTTTACATTCCCACCAGCAATGGAGGAGGGTTCCCTTTTCTCCACAACCTCTCCAGCATGTGCTATCACTTGAGTTTTTCATCTTGGCCATTCTGATGGGTGTAAGGTGAAATCTCAGGGTTGTTTTGATTTGCATTTCCCTAATGGCTAATGAGGTTGAGCATTTCTTTAAGTGTTTCTCTGCCATTCGATGTTCCTCTTTCGAGAATTCTCTGTTTAACTCTGTTCCCCATTTTTTAATTGGATTACTTGGTTTGTTGCTTTTCTGCTTCTTTAGTTCTTTATATATACTGGATATTAGCCCTCTGTCAGATAAAGGGTTGGTGAAGATTCTTTCCCAATCTGTAGGCTGTCTATTTGTTTTGATGACAGTGTCTTTTGCTTTACAGAAGCTTTTCAGTTTCATGAGGTCCCATTTATTGATTGTTGCTCTTAGAGCCTGTGCTGTTGGTGTTCTGTTCAGGAAGTTGTCTCCTGTGCCAATGAGTTCTAGGCTGTTTCCCACTTTTTTTTCCAACTGATTTAGAGTATCTGGTTTGAGTGCAGGGTATCATATGAAAGAAGGGAAGTTAGTATGATATGGAAAGGATAGGAGCTCTATAAGTACCAAATATATCCGGGCACAGGGTCTTTTCTGAGACTGACACTCAACCAAGGACCATCTATGGATATAACCTAGAACTTCGGCTCGGATGTGGCCCGTGGTAGCTCAGTAACCAAGTAGTTTTCCCAAGTAAGGTGAACACAGACTATTTCTAACAGGATCTCAAGGGCAGGCTGTTTGACACCCCCCCCCCCTCCAGGGGAGGAGCTGTCTGTTAGGCTACAGAGGAGGACTTTGCAGCCAGCCCTGAAGGTACCTGATAAAACAGGGTCAAATGAAAGGGGAGGAGGTCCTCCCATATCAGTAGACTTGGAAAGGGGCAGGGAGGAGACCAGGGAGGGAGTGCGGGGTTGGGGAGGGAATGAGGGAGCGGGATACAGCTGGGACACAGAGTTAACAAAATGTAACTAAAAAGAAAAATAAAATTAAAAAAAAAAAAAGAAAAAGAAACAGCCAAAAAAAAACTGAATAAATTATAATAAATGATAATAATAATAAATCTGTTTTTAATGTTTGTTAATTAAATCATCTTGAAATGTTAATTTAACATTGCATGATTTGTTTTCCCCAATTTTTGGCTAGATTAAATTTTTTCAAACATTTTCATCACGTGATTCTTAAATTATTTTTTCAAATACACTTGGTTCTTTCTCCACATCATCTAGTTGTTTCATATTTTATCCAAGTTGCAACATGTTGCAACTATTTCCTCATACTTCTTGTGAAACCATACTTTTGTTTTATGTTTTTGTTTTATCTGTGTGACAAAGCCCTGGTTCTACTGGACTCTCTTTGTAGAAGAGGCTGGCTTCAAACCCACATATTTTTCACCTGTCTTTGCCTCCCAAGTGCTGCAATTAAAGGTGAGAACCACCATGTCTTGCAAAAGCACACTTCTTTTCTTTTTAATTTATTTACATTTTTTTGGGTAAATGTCATGAAAAAAAGTCATGTAATTAAAGACAAATTTAAATATAATTAGGTATGCATATTTACACATCACTATCTCAATATTAATTATATTTTATACTGATGTATTTGAACTTTTAAGTCAATATATTCTATATAAACGTATATAGAATAATTCTATATAAAATATATGATATATAACATATGATAAATAATTCTATGTAAAATAATTCTATGTAAAAATGAGATGTATTTAAAATATGCCTTTTGCCAGTAATATGGCAGTAAGCCTTTTCTTGGTTCAGTGCTTTAAAATCACTGTCCATTTTCATAACATGTATTACACTTTAAAAGTGAAAGAACAGGTCAGTCATTCTATTGGTTGGTTATGAAACCATATTGAACAACAGCCCTTATGTCCAATGAAGCAATATTTGAAACATAAGCCATTTATTCCTAATGGCAAATCGCTACTCCTAAACCTTAATGTTCAAAAACATTCAGCTATTCTTGTTAATTTTCTTATTAGAGTAATATTTGGAATAAAATTTAAATTTTTGTGTAAGATTCTAGAAGGAGTTTTAATAAAAATCTATCAAATCTTTAGGTCAAGGGAGAGATGACAGACATCTTTTTGTGATAGTCTTCCTAAGTGTTCATACTCTGAACAATTTTTCCTGAAAGCTTTTATATTATTTTTACTCCATCATATAACTGATTATTCCTGTTTGAAATTCTTTAAATACTCTTATATATATGATATTAACATCTTAGAGAGCTTTACATTGAAATTCTAAATTAATTCATAATTTATATGCTGAAAATTTCATTATTGTATTATAAAATACTCATGTAAGTTCCACCAGTGTTTGAGTATTTTGCAAATAATTAGGTGATATTAGCAAATATGTTGGTCCTCTGTAAGCCATGCAGATTATCAGTACACTAACTGGAAACATTTTTGAAAGGCAGTATTACTGCATATCCCCAAATAGCTACACTTAACTTTGTATACAGTGTCATCAAAGTTACAGCCATTTTTGTGTTTCTGTCTCATGAGTCCTGGCACCAGAGGCATATAATACATTGTTTAGATAAGACAACAAGGTTTGGAGGGCTACCAAAAATACATATAGTTAAGAGTAAGAACTGTTGGGGTTATGAAAAAATTGGAGAATGTCAAATGGGGAATAGATAATAAATATGCATATATTATATATGTGTGTGTTTTAATATATGAGACATGTATGAATGTCTCACTGAATTAACAATTGTGTATTTTTTATTCAAAATTTGATATTAATGACCATACTTTAAGCACCTGCATAGATGATTATTGAATCAAGGAATATTAGTATTAATGGAGACATTGTTAGAGTCAATTAAAATGTCCTTAAAATGAATTAATTTTAATTAGCTTTAAAACAAACAAAAAAATGGATTGTTGTGATTTTCCCCTATGACTGACTCTGCACAAAACCACCACCTAAAATTTATCTGCACCTGTAAGTTCTGAAACTTTCAGAACACAGAACCACCCAAACAGGCATAATCCATCCATCTTCTCACTGAGTTGAGCTGATTTAATTAGGGTTACTAATCTAACCCAGTTGCAGTCTGTCTATAATGTCAATGAACACCCATTTGGTTTTAGGAATATAATTTAGATTTTGATCAATTTCCTCACTTATTACAATAATGTCAATGTAAAATGTCAGCGTGATATATCATTCAACCACTGCATGCAGATAAAGAAGTAATGGTAAAATTCAAATAATGTTGTGGACATTGGGAAGTGCTTGTAAGCCACCGCAGGAACTCCCTTGTTGTTAGAGACTGGAATATTAACATGATATATACATGGTCCTGCTGATCAGTAATGGTTCACTAGTTAATCTCTTCAAATATCCCAGCATTTGTACACCTCTGACAAGGATGTCTGAGAACATTTGTTGAGAACATTTTTTAAACTCTCTTAACATTGGCATAAACATGGGAGATAAATCTGTGACATATAAGCCTTTAGTATAGTTTTTGGCTTAATATATAGTGACTTTTAAACATTCTGCACATAGGTTTGTTCCTCTATGTTCTCATAATTGTTTTTCAATGACATTAAAGAGCAATTTATTTAAAACTTTCAATAAAGCTTTGACTTAGCAAAATTCTTTTGTTTTTATTTGGGGAAAAAGAAATGATTCTCTCTCCTGGAAGGACAATGTCTGTATAGGAAATTTCAGCTGTTGTGAGCTTCCTAGCCTCCTCTTTTATTCACAGAACTATATGTGGCTTCCCAGTGTTTTAAAAGTACACTTTTTTCTAGTGAGATCCCTAATGTCAATTCAAAGAAGAATCTAGCATTTATTTTAATCTAGGGTTTCTCTACAGGGTTACCAATTCCATGCTATCTTTCTTTTCATGTTGAAAAGTGAGGGTTCCACTAAGTCATTATTAAGTTTCTTCGAGAAGGGTAATCACATAGGAAGAAGCAGTCTAAGTTAAAAGATGCTTAATGAAAGGAAATGTAAGTGAGAAGTATGATCTTGTGTGTGAAGTCAGTGAAATAAAACTAATGTCACCTCCAGGCCTATTTATAGTTCATAAACACCTTTGTGGGGAAAAAATGTTAGCCACACTCCACAGTTGGCCACAATTATCCCTGGGATGTTCTTCTGGAATTTGGGAGAAATAGAGCTTCTGCAGTCTTAGAAATCTGAAATTTTGACCACATATGGTTAAATGTCATGGAATTCACAATCAGGAGACTTAAATTTTGTTATGAAGAAGTCAGCTATTATAGTTTTAGTTGCCCTGTAATAAAATATTTATAGTAATCAAAAGTGAAGTCAATTTTGGATAATCTATCATAAGTATATTTTCAAAAATGAAGTCTATTTTGGTCAAAAGACCTTTAATTTATGATAGAATTACGTATCCATAAATTCATTATGAAAAGAGAATGCCATTAATAAAAATGTCAGGTAACAACACAATCTACTGAATTTAATAATTAATCTAGACAGTAAATTACATGAATAATGTATTACTATGTAATTTGGAATCCATAGACTATATCATTCCAAAAATTACTATGTCAGAAAAATTAAAAATTATCATTATTATTTATGTTTGATAAGTGTACACATGTTTGTAAGGTACTTCACTCAATTCACATGTATTCACTCCAAATTTTATATATTCTTTTTGTTTTAAACACACTCTCTACTTATAGTTGCCAGTATATAGATATTTATAAGGCCATCATGGGTAGATCCTTGATGAGTTAATCTCCATGTTGGTGAAAATTGATAGAATAATATTCTTGTAAAATTTTCACTTATATAGACCTAAAAGATGTGATAAACATAGTGAAATCTGTACACCTAAAAAAGATAATCAAGAGAGCAGACATGGGGTAAGATGATCAATCCTCGTTTAGAAAGACAGATGGGATGTGCATTGAACGTATGACAGGAGTCTACTGAGCGCATTTGAAAGACTTTAACTAGCAGGGTTTTCAAAGCAAAGACTCATGACCAAACCTTTGGCAGAGTACAGGGAATCATAAGAAAGAAGGGGAATTAGTCTGATGGGGAAAGGATAGAAGCTCCACAAGGACCAAATATATCTGGGCACAGGGTCTTTTCTGAGACTGACATTCAACCAAGGACCATGTATGGATATAACCTAGAACCTCTGCTCAAATGTACCCTGTGGTAGTTCAGTAACCAATTGGTTTCCCATAGTGAGGGGAACAAGGACTATTTCTAACAGGAACTCAATGGTTGGCTCTTTGGCCTCCCCAACCCCAAGGGAGGAGCAGTCCTGTTAGGCCACAGAGGAGAGCCTTGCAGCCAGTCCTGAAGATACCTGATAAAACAGGATCAGATGAATGGGGAGGAGGTTCCCCCAATCAGTGGACTTGGAAAGGGGCACGGTGGAGATGAGGGAGGGAGGGAGGGACTAGGAGGGAATGATGGATCGGGACACGGCTGGGATACAGAGTTAATAAAATGTAACTGATAAGAAAAAAATAAAATTAAAAAAAATTATTTAAGGTTTAGATGAGGTAATGAGGTTTCCAAATTTCTAAATTGAATATGAGTCTGTAACAACATTCACTTTTTTTAATATTTAAGTATATTTAATATTTAATACCTCAAAGAATCTAAAGATCCACTGCAGGTCAGGCCTTCATACAGTACATAATATTATCTGTCTCATCCCATTTTCTAATTTATACCTTCATTATTAATAAATATGCTCCAACTTTTTAATACCGATGTTCAAAATATACTTTCCAAATATAAAATACTTCAAAATAGTTCATTATTTATGTTTGTTTTTCTAGAACACACATTTAATCAAATGACAGTTATAGATCTTGAGATAATCCTTGCATCAACATGTCTATAGGAATGTAGAATATAAAAGCCATAGGGTCACAGAAGCTTCTACCGCTGAGATAGCTAACAAAACTTCACAGTCAGACAGTGTTTAATGGGAGCAGAGTCCATTAAACAAACTATCAGTGGTTTAACACATAAGAACTGTGGCCTTGAAAGTGAACCAACACTGAAGATTAAAGGAAGATAGGTAACAAAAAGTATGAGCTGTTTCTCCTGGTGTATATAAAATGAGACTGAGGAAATGGTCACATGCCTTGTTCTCTATGAACTGACAGTGATTTCATATAGCTGTTGTATTTGTTTTTAAGATTTAGGTTCCTGAATGATATAACACACAAAAGTAAAATAATGAATAAGTTGCAGATAGATGGAAGTATCCCATAGTGAAAGGGATAACATAAAAGTTTTCAACATCCAACAAAAACAATTGGAATAGCCTGATTGATGGATAATATTGGTAATAACTAATAATAAATAATATTGTCAAATTTGGGCCGTATAAGCATACATAAGAAATCACCTGGAGATGCTGAGGCTGCTGACTGGTGTCCTGGATGAGATTCTTCTCTCCATGATGAGATTCTGGTTTGTTCCCTACTGCAGACATTTTCCTACCAAAAGTTAAGCAATAGTGATATCTGTTGGAAATTACCTTCTAGTTTTTTTTAAAGGATTTAATAATTTTACTTCCTTTCTATTTTTTTTTGTCTTATTATAGAAACAGAAGATGAGGAAAGGAGGGTGATATTGGGAGGGGAGGAGGGAGAGGCTACAGCTAGATAGAAAGTGAATAAACTTTAATTAATGTAAAAATAAAAAAAATCATAAAAAGAGACAGGAGACCAGCCTAACCCAGGATGGCTGTTTTGAAGATAAAGTACAGCCTGTTTGTTCCCACTTTCAGCTTACATGTCCAATGAGGATCTTTCAAAGTCTTGCATATTGAGAACCTATAATCAGAAAGGTCCTATCTCAGATCTTTGTGTTCCTTATGCCAGGTATAGGCTTGAAGGTTTCATTTGTGATCTACGGGAATATGGTACACCTCTTTGGCTTCTCTTATACTTCGCTTTTAGAATAAGATTTTTCACCTAGTGTAAATTCTACCATTACAGATTGTTAAACTATCTGTCATGTTGTACGACTACTTGCTGCTGCTAGTCTTTAGTCTGAAACTTCATATTTATGGTAAAAGAAAAGTTATGAATTTGAGACTTGAAAATATGTTGAACGAATTTGTATTCATTTAGATACAAATTATTTATGTGTTATGGATAAGGGTAGAATTTTATTCTTTGGGTGTTAAATGGACTCTGTAATTCTGTGTGTTCGGGGACTGGTCTCCAAAGAAGCACTTTAGGGAGATGGTAAGAAGGTCAAATTCTTCTATTGGCTCAACACAGCCAATAACGTAAGAGACAGAGTTATGGGACTACGGCAGATTTAGCTGGCTCCCACAGTGGCTGTTAAAAGGAACATAACTCTTTTGAGTATATTGATTGGCCATCAAGAGGATTGAGTTGGTCTTCAGAAATGTCCAGTTTGCAATGCAGGGTACAAACAAGGTACCATGTCCAAGAGTGCATACCTCCTGGACTGCTGAATCTAAGAAATCATCATTTCTCAGAGTTGTTAGAGTTGATTTCAATCAAAGACAGTCAGATTTATAATATGCTTGTGAGCTTGTCCCACACCTAGGAATGGAACAAATACAAGAAAAGGATCAGTGAATGTGAACAAAATATAAAGTTAGTCTTTATATATAAAACAGAGCATTTGATAAGAATTGCTTTTACTGCTAAAATAAAAAAAAGTTTATTTAAAACGAAGGCGATACTTTGGGATATGTAGTTGGCAAGAGCAGGTGGAAAGCACTTGTGACTTTAGGAATATTCACTTAAGACAGATGAGATGGATCAATCTAAGGTACCAAGAATGGGTATCAAACACACATGTTTAAACAGGGTAGAGCCGCAGATATCTGATCCTATCCATCCTACACACACACACACACACACACACATATTTATGAAATTCTCTATTGTTGTTTATTTTATATTTTCAAACAGGTTTTCTGAATGTAGAACAACTTCGGTTAGTCTTGCTGCCTAACAATGTCCAACAGTCAACATTTATTTCCAAAAAAAAGGAGGGAGCTATATTTTCTGTTTGTAAAATAAATTAAGATGGTGTGATAATTATGTCATCACACATGTATATGTACAATATATTTATGTAAATAACTTAGTAAAATTTAATCTATCAGGTAAACTTCTTAGTTAATAAATAAGTTTGGTATGCATTGCGTTGTTAGTGAAGCTTAAGCTAATCTGACAGTTCTCAAATTTTGTTCATTTCGAAAGGAGCACAACCCAACATTCTGTGTTTCCTATAATTTTCTTCTGCATAAGACTTGGGTAACGTTTTGTCCTACGTTTTGTCCTCACTTTCACTTGATTGACATGTGGTTAGTTTGAATTTATAAGCTCAGTGCTGTAGCTGTTCTCTGATATGGTAATGATTTGTTTGTTTGTTTGTTTTTAAATTCAAAATACCTTAGTGAATACCTTTTTATAGTATTTAGGTGACTAGAATAGAATGCCTTTTTATGTGTGAGATACGATCTTTTGCTATCGGATATACTCATCCTGAAATGCTGAATCTCTGTTCCTAAAGCCTCGGTTTCTTCATTGCTGACCCTACTGACACATGTCAGCATAGCTCATTGGACAGCTGGACAGACTATTTTGGATCTGATACAGGAAGTGTATACTTCACAATGTTTGAAAAATCACATTTGTCATTGTTCAAGCTCAGAAGTGAAGGAGCTCTACTTGGTGCTGAGCCACAGTTTCATAAGATATTCTTACTTATGCTGCCAGGTGAACTCTAAGCAAGATATAACTTATTCCAATAAAATTATTTTTCCATTATCTTAGTGCCTTATTCCCTATTTATAGATTCTAAATTAAATTTTAGGTTTTTTTTTTTTTTTTAACTGGGAATGCGGTTGTATCTCACTGTGACTATCTTGCCTCTTTCCAAAAAATAATGCACTTGATATCTTTTTATGACTTTATTTGTAATCCACATATATTTTATTTGAAATGTTTTCATGCCATTGCTCTTCTTTAAAATTGGGTTTACTTTCTTGTATTGAATTATGATTTCTTTATTATTAAAATAAGTTAATTAGAAAATATATATTTTACAAAACTTTCTTCCTGTTTATGCCTTGCCTTTTTACTTTTTTACCATTATAACTTCAAAAATTAGAGATTCAAATATTGACAAAGTGAACTTCAAAATGTTAGATATTAAATTTTGCTGTATGCTTAAAATATGTTATTTTCTTCCAATTCAAATTTACATTTCTTGTGATACGTTTAATATTTCTACATTTTTTATAGTTTTTGGAGCACTGTCCTGTAATATGTATTCCAAGCTGAATTTGGCGATTGTAAAATTTACTTTGTTGTAAATTGCAAAGGTTCCTATGCTATTGTGTCTCTCAGATACACAGATAAAAAGCTACAATAAAAGATGATAGGTGACTCAGTAGCATATTTGCAGCTCTCATCACTTTTTCTTATCCTATGTGTGATGTTCTATCATTGAAAAAGCTAGTCATCTGGATCTCTCACAAACGGAAGCTGTGTAGATACACGAGAGTAACTGTGGAATGCTGGGACCTGCCTGTCTTCTTTTCCTGCTCATGGACTAGCATAGGCTGTGTTAAGCACCCAACTCACCATTTTGTTTCTTTTGATAGATATCTAAAGCACGTCAGCTCTATAAAATTAGCACACATCCTTTAATTATGTGACTGGTTTAAATGGGGGATAATTTTTATAAATGATTTATCTCATAAACAAACTCTAAGCCCATGAACATAGAATTCTGTAAGACAGATCAAAATCTTGATATTCTAGGTAAATATGAACATACTGTCTTACAGTCAAAGTCTCTTACAGAGCATACAAGTAATGTTGAACTTACAAAAAGATGAATATGATTCCAAAATATGTTTTAGTTAAAATATTGTATAGTTTATTTTAGCAAGTTATCTAAATCTCAGAAATCAAAATACTTGAATGTGTCTGTTAAAAACCCCTCCCAAGAAAGAGTCAAGCTTTTGGGAACTTTCCTGTGATTATTTTTGTCTTGGAAATATATAATTAAGCTCAATTATTTTTAATGTTTATCTAGATAAATGTAATGAAGAATACTTTGCTGTTTTTATATTGATATAACTGACACTATGTATTATAAACCAATCATTTTCAATAAACCTTTGAATAACTGAAAACAAACATTGCTCCTTTTTGAATCAGGTTACAATGTTATTATTTCTACAGCAAATGAAAATGTTGAATTAATTTCACAGTAAGTTCTTTCTAATTGTGTGAATAGTTCTTAATGTATTGTACATTACACATTCTCAGGTTTGAGAATATCTGTCCACATGCATAAATGGAGTTAGCACTCAAACCCAAATAAACTCTGAGAAGCATAAAATCCCTGGGATCCTTAACACAATGATCTCTCCTCTCTCATCATATATATATATATATATATATATATATATATATATATATATATAATTATAATATATATTCTATTCTATTAATATATATTATATATATATAAATATATATTTTTCTCAATATGTATTCATGTATCATAATCTACCATATACTTATTTACATACATATCTACATATCTGAAAATTATCTATTAATTTTAATAATAATTATTATTTAGCTAATCTTTTCTGTTTCTTGAAGATTTTTTTTGTCTGTGTAAGTAAATTCCAAGATTTTATCTTCTATTAGCTCTATGTTTCTCATCTTTGACCAAGCATGTGTTCATGAAAAATAAAAATAAAAAAACAAAACAACAACAAAAGAAACTTCATCTCTTATTGGTGGCAAGATATTTTGGAATAAAATTTTTGTCCATTTGAGATTCCCTTTTCTATTAAAAATCAAATTTTTGTACAAAATATTATTGCTCTTCCCCTTCAGTTCCTCTGAGCTCCTTTCCACCTCCTCTTTCATTCAGAGACACAACCTTTTTTGTCTGTCCTTAGAAAACAAATAGCCACATAAATGAAAATGATAAATAAGGAGAGCATCAGAACCAAAATATCTGGTCACAGAGGTCTTTTCTGAAACTGTTTCTCGACAAAGGACCATTCATGGAGATAACACTGCTCGGATGTAGCCCAAGGCAGCTCAGTAACCAAGTGGGTTTCCCTAGTAAGTGGAACAGGAACTCTCTCTGACATGAACTCCATGGCTAACTCTTTGACCACACCCTCCCTGAGCGGGTAGCAGCCTTGCCAGGCCACAGAGGAGTACAATGCAGCCAGTTCTGATGAGACCTGACAAGCTAAGGTCAGATGGAAGGGGAAGAGGACCTCCTCTATCAGTGGATTTGGAGAGGGGCAAAGAAGGAAATAAGGGAGGGAAGGTGGGATTAGAAGGGTATGAGGGAGAGGGCTACAGCTGAGATAGAAAGTGACTAAACTGTAATTAATAAAAAATAAAAATTTAATTAAAATGATAAATAGTAATAATTATAGGATAAAACAAAACCAAGTAAGTACAAGACTAAGCAAACAAACAAACAAACAAACAACAACAACAAAAACGAAAAAAGCACAAAACCCACAAATGTCCAAACACATAGGAATCTTGTAAAAACACAAAACTGGAAGCAATAGTATATATGCAAAACACCTATAGGGTTAATAAACATGCCATAGCAAATCATTGTGAGTCAATTAATCAAAGAACCTCCAAAGATGCCATTGAGTTTGTTTTGTGTAGGTCATCTATTGCTGGGCATTAGACTTGTCCTCCAGATTTGTTTGTATCTTCAGCAAGACTCCATTGATGAAAATCAACTTCATTTGCAAATGGTTATGAATTAGAGAGAGCTCCTGGGTTAGTATTGGGGAGTGGTGTCTATTACTCCTCTTTGCGCTGGGACCAAATCTGGTGCAGACTCTTAACGATCAACAACTTCTGTGACTGAACACTGCTCATGCTGTGTTTAGAATGCCTTGTTTTCTTGATGTGCTCCATGCCCTCTGACTCTTAAACTTTTTTCTGTCTCCTCTTCTACAGAGTTTCCTGAATTGTTAGAGAAAGATTTGATGGAAATAGCCAACTTTTTTTTTTTAATTTTTTTATTTTTATTTTATTTTTCTTTTTAGTTACATTTTGTTAACTCTGTGTCCCAGCTGTATCCCGCTCCCTCATTCCCTCCCCAACCCCACACTCCCTCCCTGGTCTCCTCCCTGCCCCTTTCCAAGTCCCCTGATAGGGGAGGACCTCCTCCCCTTTCATCTGACCCTGTTTTATCAGGTATCTTCAGGGCTGGCTGCAAAGTCCTCCTCTGTGGCCTAACAGACTGCTCCTCCCCTGGGGTGGGGGTCAAACAGCCTGCCCTTGATATCCTATTAGAAATAGTCCGTGTTCCCCTTACTTTGGAAAACTACTTGGTTACTGAGCTACCACAGGCCACATCCGAGCAGAAGTTCTAGGTTATATCCATAGATGGTCCTTGGTTGAGTGTCAGTCTCAGAAAAGACCCTGTGCCCAGATATATTTGGTCCTTGTGGAGCTCCTATCCTTTCCATATCATACTAACTTCCCTTCTTTCATATGATTCCCTGCACTCTGCCGAGGGTTTGGTTATGAGTCTTAGTGTCTGCTTTGAAACACTGCTAGGTAGAGTCTTTCAGATGCCTTTTGTGATGGACTCCTGTCATAAGTTCAATGCACATCCCATTTGTCTTTCTAAATGAGGATTAATCACCTTCGCCTGTGTCCACTTTCTTGATTATCTTCTTTAGGTGTGTAGATTTCATTATGTTTATCATGTCTTGTAGGTCTATATAAGCGAGTATATACCAAGTTTGTCTTTCTCCTTCTGGGATACTTCACTCAGAATGATCTTTTCTAGATCCCACCACTTGCCTGCAAATTTCATGATTTCTTCCTTTTTGATTGCTGAGTAGTATTCCATTGTGTAAAAATACCACAGTTTCTGTATCCATTCCTCCGTTGATGGACATCTGGGTTGTTTCCAAGTTCTGGCTATTACAAATAAAGCTGCTATGAACATGGTTAAACAAATGTCCTTGTTGTGTACTTGAGCAAATTTTGGGTATATACCTAGGAGTGGTATAGCTGGGTCTTGAGGTAGCACTACTCCTAGTTGTCTGAGAAAGCGCCAGATTGACTTCCAGAGTGGTTGAACCAGTTTACATTCCCACCAGCAATGGAGGAGGGTTCCCTTTTCTCCACAACCTCTCCAGCATGTGCTATCACTTGAGTTTTTCATCTTGGCCATTCTGATGGGTGTAAGGTGATATCTCAGGGTCGTTTTGATTTGCATTTCCCTAATGGCTAATGAGGTTGAGCATTTCTTTAAGTGTTTCTCTGCCATTCGACGTTCCTCTTTCGAGAATTCTCTGTTTAGCTCTGTTCCCCATTTTTTAAGTGGATTACTTGGTTTGTTGCTTTTCTGCTTCTTTAGTTCTTTATATATACTTGATATTAGCCCTCTGTCAGATAAAGGGTTGGTGAAGATTCTTTCCCAATCTGTAGGCTGTCTATTTGTTTTGATGACAGTGTCTTTTGCTTTACAGAAGCTTTTCAGTTTCATGAGGTCCCATTTATTGATTGTTGCTCTTAGAGCCTGTGCTGTTGGTGTTCTGTTCAGGAAGTTGTCTCCTGTGCCAATGAATTCTAGGCTGTTTCCCACTTTTTTTTCCAGCTGATTTAGAGTATCTGGTTTTATGGTGAGGTCCTTGATCCACTTGGACTTTAGTTTTGTGCAGGGTGATAGATATGGATCTATTTTCATTTTTCTGCATGTAGACATCCAGTTGGTCCAGCACCATTTGTTGAAGATGCTGTCTTTTTTCCATTGAATGGATTTGGCTTCTTTGTCAAATATTGAGAATTCATAGGTGTGTGGGTTTATTTCTGGGTCTTCTATGCGATTCCATTGATCCTCCTTTCTGTTTCTATGCCAATACCATGCAGTTTTTATTACTGTTGCCCTGTAGTACAGCTTGAGATCGGGAATGGAGATACCTCCAGATGATCTGTTGTTGTACAGGATCGTTTTGGAGATTCTGGGTTTTTTGTTTCTCCATATGAAGCTGAGAATCTTTTTTTCAAGGTCTGTAAAGAATTGAGTTGGTATTTTGATGGGAATTGCATTGAATCTGTAGATTGCTTTTGGCAGGATGGCCATTTTCACAATGTTAATCCTACCAATCCATGAGCACGGGAGATCTTTCCATCTTCTGAGATCTTCTTCAATTTCTTTCTTCAAAGACTTGAAGTTTTTCTCAAATAGGTCTTTCACTTGCTTGGTTAGAGTCACACCAAGGTACTTTATGTTGTTAGTGGCTATTGTGAAGGGTGTTGTTTCCCTAATTTCTTTCTCAGCCTTTTTGTCTTTGGTATACAAGAGGGCCTCTGATTTTTTTGAGTTGATTTTGTATCCTGCCACTTTGCTGAAGGTGTTTATCAGCTGAAGAAGTTCTCTGGTTGAATCTTTGGGGTCGCTCATGTATACTATCATATCATCTGCAAATAGTGACACTTTGACCTCTTCCTTTCCGATTTGTATCCCCTTGATCTCCTTTAGTTGTCTTATTGCTCTGGCTAGGACTTCAAGTACAATGTTAAAGAGATATGGAGAGAGTGGGCAGCCTTGTCTTGTCCCTGATTTCAGTGGGAATGATTTAAGTTTCTCTCCATTGAGTTTGATGTTGGCCATAGGCTTGCTGTATATTGCCTTTACTATCTTTAGGTATGTGCCTTG
>NW_026594428.1:2815766-2854116 GCF_907164565.1 Psammomys obesus | reverse complement strand
TATGTTGTGCCTTCATTTTCATTGAATTCTAGAAAGTCTTTAATTTCATTTGATAATCCTCAAAAGAAGGAAGAAAAGCATTCAGTGTTCAGCATCATTGCTTGTCAGGGAAATACAAAGTAAAACTGATTTGAGTGCCCATCTTAAGGTATCCGGAAAGACTATCATCACCACCACCACCACCACCACTCAAACCCCACCACTCCAAACACCTATCCCCTTATCCCCCACCATATAAAAATGAATGGTAAATGATATCTAATTACGCTGATCATTTGGAGGGAAAGGTGTGAGAATGAACCAAATTCCCATGCTGGTTGGACTTGCAATGGTACAACAACTTCAGTGTTCATGCTTTCCAGAAGACTAAAACTACAACTAACCCCCCCCAAAAAAAGAATGCTAGAGCAATTATAATAGCCACTTATAACACTCTTGTAAGTAAAACTGAGGGATTATTAATTTTACCATGGAGGTATTTGCTCACCTATGTAGGATTTTTAGGCTTTTTCTGTAATCACACAAGCTTAGTCATTGAACCAACCTAAATTCCATCAACAAGCAGAAGATTATAATATGACATGTACACACAAATACAACTATATATTAATATCTTATTTATTTATCTTTCTATGCAAATATACAATAAAATAACATTTACCTTAAAAACGATGAACATGACGAAGGTGGATGGAAGTAGGTACTTTCATAAATTATGCATTTAAAAGTTGTGGGTTTTGTGTTACCTGTGTATGTTTGTGAGTGTGTGTTTGTTTCATGAACATAGAAGAAAATAAAGCCTGGAATAGGAAGAAAATTTCTTAACAAAGTGGAAAAGAAATTAACAGAAAATATGACATGAATGCAAAAAAGAAAATATGACAGAATAAATGGGATCAATAAGAGGAACAAAAAAGTGAAGGAAATATTGACATAAAAATAATAGTTTTAATCTAATTTAAAAACATAAAATTTACAGCATCTTACAGTATAGTCATCATTTAAATTAATATAGAAACCATTATGCATATCAAGTTATATTCTGTAATGTGAGGAAAAAAAGCATAACTATTAAAAATCTGTTTTACAAATAAAGGTTGATAACTAATTTGCCATTTTCTCAACTACACATTCATAGATTTTTTGTTTAATTTCATTAATTATCAGATATTTGATAAGTTTCTTATGACAGAAAATTATAGATCATTAATAAAGAGCAATACTGAGAAAAATATTTTCTGTGTATTCATATACAAAAAGTTCAGTTTACATATGGGTTGTTATTCTTATGTCTTGTTGAATAAATTAAGCCCTGAATTTGTTTCAGGTAGATATATTTCAGAAAATTGATTGAAAATAGTAGCCATGATAATGGCAGCACATCCCATTTGGATAACTTCTGTCCAGTATTATTATAAAAATTGATCAATATATAAATAATAATGAAGAAATATGGTTTTCTTTATGGTTAATAAGTGTGAATGCATAATTTAAGGTTTTTGTGCTATAATTTTGTGTTTGTTTAATGTTTGTAGGCCTGTATGCATTTGTCAAGACATGCAAATAGTCAGAATACAACTCTGTGTGTTCTTCCATCTCCAGTCATTGTTTTTATGTATAATATGACCAAGAGGTCTTTTATTTTTCATTTTTTTATATTAATTACAGGTTATTTACTTTGTATCCCAGCTGTAGCCCCCTCTCTCTTTCCCTCCCAATCCCACTCTCCCTCCTCAACTCCTCCCTAACCCTCTCTAAGTCCACTGATAGGGGAGGTTCTCCTCCCCTTCCATCTGACCCTACCTTATCAGTTCTCACCAGGACTGGCTGCATTGTCCTCCTCTGTGGCCTATCTAGGCTGCTCCTCCGACAGGGGGAGGTGATCAAAAAGCCAGTCATTTTGAAATGAGGTCCATGAATTGAATTCTAGTTGTCAGGCTTCAAAGGAAAGTACTTATCTGACTGAGACATTTCTAACTCTTTTGTTTGTTTGTTTGCTTTTGCTGGTTTGATTCCTAGGGTTCATACAAAAATATAAACTGAACATAGTCTAGACTGTGTTAATGATATCATAGATGACATTTCTTTAGAATCATCTCCATGCTTTTAACATTTATTTTTGCAATTCATCATATATTAATATATTATTTAGGTACTACCTACTAATAATAAACTCTCTAATTTAATTAAATATATTATTTATATTACAAATTAATTTATTTTATTGTAACTGGATATTTTCGTATTAGTTTTGTTCATGAGACAGAGAATAAATCTCTTCTAACCAGAAAACCAGCAAATATAACTATTATCAAAAAGTTGGATTTTATAACTACCTCCTCCAAAATGAACATTAAATTGAATGTGTAATTCCCTAAGGGAGACCATTCATGAAAATGGTGCATATGAATTCCATGCATCCACATGGGTGAGTGGAAGACTATGAGACATGTTTGTTAAAGTGTTTCTGAAAGTCATTTACAGAGTGAATACACTGAGGAAGTGAGATCTTCCCAATGCAGGCAATATGATGAGGAACCAATAAAAAAATATAACAACAAAAAGGACAAATCAGTTTTCTTCCTGAATATTTGTGACACTCATCTTCTGACTCCAAATGTTAGCATTCTATATTCTTCAATCCTCAGACGTAGGTATGGACACCATTTCTCACCGTTTTTTTCTAAGCCTTCAGTACAATTTACACTAAGAATACGCAAGTATACACACACATACACACATAGAGTCAGAAAAACAAAGACAGACAGACACAGAGAGAAAAGAAGACAGAGAGAGGAGAAATATATACGTAAATACACCAGAAAAAGATAATTTTTAAGACACAGTCAACATAAGGACCTAAGATAATCCTCTAGAATTTATTTACCAGCCTCCTTTTCTGTTATACCTTAAACAAAACCTGGGAACTGTTTTGTTTGTTTACTTGCTTGTTTGTTTTTCTAACAGGAACATATACAGGAGACTTTCTGTGTGACAATTTTATGTAACTATAAGGTGGATGGTGTATGACATAAATGTATTACCAGAACTCTTCTAATATATTCTATTCTGCACTGCTTTGATAGTAAAATAAAGAACTTTGATCAATATTTTGTTTCTACAATTCATCATCCCAGAAAACAATCAAAATATGTGTTGTATTTATGATGTAAAGTGCTCTTGATAAATGTAAAATAAAGGATAAGATTTGTCATGCAGATTTCTTATAACTATATTCTTTAGCACAAATATGGGATATCAGAAAGTTGTTTCTTCATTTGGCATAGAGTAGCCAACATAACAAAGTAAGTTTCTTTTTAATATATGGTTTAAGAGTGAATGATAATTCAGAGACATGACAGCACCAAGACCCTCATCTACCTACAATAGATTTCTGTTTTTTTTTGTTGTTGTTGTTGTTGTTGTTTTGTCTTCATTTATTTGAATTATTGTCCCCCCTAAACCCATTCTAAATATAATTTTTATTTTTTATATTAATTACAGGTTATTTACTTTGTATCCCAGCTGTAGCCCCCTCCTTCATTCCCTCCCAACCCCACCCTCCATCCCTCATCTCCTCCCTGTTCCTCTCTAAGTCCAATGATAGGGAAGGTCCTCCTCCCCTTCCATCTGACCCTTGCTTATAAGGTATCACCAGGACTGGCTAGAGTGTCCTCCCCTGTGGCCTAGCCAGGCTGCTTCTCCTTGGGGGTGGGGGGTATCAAAGAGCTCACACTGAATTCATGTCAGAGACAGTCCCTGTTCCCCTTACTAGGGAAACCCACTTGGATACTGAGCTGC
This sequence comes from Psammomys obesus, assembly GCF_907164565.1. NCBI lineage: Eukaryota > Metazoa > Chordata > Mammalia > Rodentia > Muridae > Psammomys > Psammomys obesus. The sequence continues at coordinate 2,850,315 of NW_026594428.1, read as the reverse complement.
CATGGGCTATACCTGAGCAGGGGTTCTAGGTTATTTCCATGCATGGTCCTTGGTTGGAGAATCAGTCTCAGAAAAGACGCCTGTGCCCAGAAATATTTGGTCATTGTGGCTTTCCCATCCTCTCCAGGTCTTACGAACTCTCCCTTCTTTCATGATTGCCTACACTCTTGCCCAAGATTTGCTTATGAGTCTCAGCATCTGCTCTGATACACTATTAGGTAGAGTCTTTCAGAGGCCCTCTTTGGTTGGCTCTTGTCCTGTTTCTTGTTTTATCCTACATCCAATGTCCATCCCATTTGTCTTTCTAAGTTAGGATTGATCTATAGTGCATTATATTTTGTCCCTCTAATCTCCTCTTATCAGACGTTTCTGGAGCTATCTTTTCTTCTTTTTTTGTTTTATTTTACCACCACAGCCATACTTAACAGAGAAGCTGTTTGAAAATAATCCCAGCACAAGTCACTTGTACATATCAGTTTTTAGGGATTAAAATTTTCACAAGAGAATTCAGGGCAAATGCATAATAATTAAAGGCTTAATGATCATCTCCTGCAAGAAATCCATGCTCAGCCTGGTCACTCTGGGTAAACTGGAATGTGAATGATTGTGAGTTAGTTATATCTCCTCACTGTAAGATATATGCACAAAGATAACAGAACCTTGATTCAAGTGAGACATCTTTATGAACTAACTTTACACTGCTATGATGGCATATCCTGGTTAGACAAAGCAGCAAAAGTCCATTTCTTTCATTCAATAATTTAAAAATTTTTGATAAGGGTGCTCTTAGATCCTCTGATATATTTCCTTCCTTCCTTCCTTCCTTCCTTCCTTCCTTCCTTCCTTCCTTCCTTCCTTCCTTCCTATATTCCTTCCTATCTTCTTTCTTTCTTTCTTTCTTTCTTTCTTTCTTTCTTTCTTTCTTTCTTTCTTTCTCTGTTTCTTCTTTCTGGGATGATGTCTTCTTATACTAAAAATATGCTTGAAAGCTCTACATTTTTTTTTTATTTTAATTACTTTAGTCATTTTCCATCCTGATCATAGCCCCCTCCCTCCTCTCCTCCTGGTCCCACTCTTTCTTCCTCTTCCTCCATCCTCCCTTTCCTATACTTCAGATAAGAGGAATTTCACCCCACCCTGCCCTGGTCTACCCACTCTTCCAATCTCATTGAGTCATATCAGGACTGAGCAAGTCACTTCTCTTGTGGCCTGAAAAGGCAACCCTTTCAGGGGTGAGTGATCAGAATGTAGGCAACAGAGTCCATGTCAGAGAGTGAACCCACTCCCTTTACTAGGGTAACCACATTGAGCTTGAGCTGCCATCTGCTACCACAGACGGCCTCTGAAAGTCTCTACCCAGCAGTATATCAAAGCAGATACTAAGACTCGTAACCAAACCGTCAGCAGAGTACAGGGAATCATATGAAAGAAGGGGAGTTAGTATGACCTGGAGAGGACTGGAGCTCCACAAGGACCAAATATATCAGGGCACAGGGGTCTTTCATGAGACTTTCTCCAACCAAGGACCATGTATGGATATAACCTAGAACCTCTGCTCGGATGTAGCCCGTGGTAGCTCAGTAACCAATTGGTTCCCCATAGTAAGGGGAACAGAGACTATTTCTGACATAAACTCAATGGCAGGCTCTTTGACCTCCTCATCCCTCAAGGGAGGAGCAGTCCTGCTAGGTCACAGAGGGGGACTTTGCAGCCAGTTTTGAAGATACCTGATAAACCAGGGTCAGATGAAAAGGGAGGAGGTCCTCCCCAATCACTTGTTGATTATTTTGTTGTTGCCTTTTTTTTTTAATATCTACCAGGATTTTAATAATTTTGACTGTGTTCATGGCGCAGAATTTTTACTATAAGCTTGGCTAAAAGCGACTAACAATAATTTTGCCATCCCCTGAGTGTCAGCTCTGCTAAAATGTTTCTGCTATCCTAATTAGTTTGTCGTCTTTAAAGTCAGCCGTTTTTAAAGTCAGAATCTCTGGGTATGGTTGAAATGTAGACATTTTTGACAGAGTGTTACATAAGTGGGCAATAATGTTCTCTTATCTTATTGAAAATTTTCTGAGTACAGTCTTTTCAAGCACTTAACGTTGTTGTCATACTGCCTTCGTGAATCCACAGTAGAATTGTCCATTAAGCAATGCTTACCTAACTCTGTCTAGACTACCCTGTGTCCAAGTGTCTTCAGAGTTATCCCGAAAAGCTGCCTAAAAGGCTGCAGAATCACGGAATCAGGTAGGCACAAAAACGACCATATTTCTCTGTATCAGTTTTTATTTTTTTTTAATTTTTTTCTCTTATGTTTCAGATTATAATTACTTCATTTTCCCTTTTCTTCCCACCAAAGCCTCCCTTATACTCTCACTTTCTCTTTTTCAAATTAATGACCTCTTTCTTCATTAATTGTTACATGCGTACATATACACAAACACACAAACACACACACACACACAACATACACACACACTCCTAAATACAAACTCCAACCTTCTCAGAATATATAATGTTGCCATTATGTATGTTTTCATAGCTGAAAACATAAAATCTTGTGTGCTCTTCTCTCACAGCAAACTCCCTGATCCTCTGGATTTTACATTCTACTTTTCTACTGTCTCCAATGCTCCCTGACTCTTAGTTGTGACAGTATTCTGTAGCAGTTTTTACCAATTAGATCCATGTCTTTCAGAGAAGATATATTATTTATTTGTTTCATTGCTGCGACAAGTATCCCGACAGAAGCAACATAAAAAAGGACATAAGTATTTTGACTCCCATTTTTAGGCACTAAAACTGTGTTAGAGAAGTCCTGGCTGCAGAAGCCTGAGGTTGCTCGTGACATATCATGCACAGATAGGAAGAAAAGAAAGAAAAACACATATACTTACTTGATTTATTCATTTTTATTCAGTCTAGGTCAACATCCTCTGAAATAGTGCCACCAACATTTGGTGATTTTTCTCTCCTATGAACCTCTTCCATAAAATCCCTCATAGGCTTGGACATAGGCTTATTTCTTAGGTAATTCTAGATCTTGTAAAAGTAATAATCAAAACATTCATCATAGAAGTTAAGAAACAAAGTTGTAACAGGAGGTAAAAATGAAAGATGATAGCTCTCAAGGGCAAATATCTAGAGTCACAATTCTTTTCCAGCCTGGCCTTCAATCAATAGCTCCCAATTCTCTACTTGAATTTTGAATTCATCAAAGCATCAAACTACTAATTATGCCGGAGCCTTCATTACTTAATCATTTCTAGAATATGCTTACAAACACACCTCTATATGGGCCTTTCTAATTATATTTGTCAATATAATTAAGTTAGCATAATAATCACAGAATTTAATGCAAAATGTAGGTGATTTTAAATCAATACATTTTCAATTTCAAGAAGGTCTCATATCTATGATCAATCTGTGAGAGAATATTCTTTCCCACCTATGTCTGTATGGCTTTATTCATCATACCAGATCAAAAACAGACATTATTATTCATTGGTACAGGAGAAAACTTCCTGAACAGAACACCAACAGCACAGGCTCTAAGAGCAACAATCAATAAATGGGACCTCATGAAATTGAAAAGCTTCTGTAAAGCAAAGGACACTGTCATCAAAACAAAGCGACTGCCTACAGATTGGGAAAGAATCATCACCAACCCTCTATCTGACAGAAGACTCATATCCAATATATATAAAGAACTAAACAAGCTGAAAAGCAACAAACCAAGTAATCCACTTAAAAAATGGGGAACAGAGCTAAAGAGAGAATTCTCTGCAGAGGAATATCGAATGGCAGAGAAGCACTTAAAGAAATGCTCAACCTCATTAGCCATTAGGGAAATGCAAATCAAAACAACCCTGAGATTTCACCTTACACCCATCAGAATGGCCAAGATGAAAATCTCAAGGGACAACACATGCTGGAGAGGTTGTGGAGAAAGGGGAACGCTTCTCCACTGCTGGTGGGAATGTAAACTGGTACAACCACTCTGGAAATCAATCTGGCGCTTTCTCAGACAACTAGGAATAGCGCTTCCTCAAGATCCAGCCATACCACTCCTAGGCATATACCCAAAAGAGGCGCAAGTACACAACAAGGACATTTGTTCAACCATGTTTGTAGCAGCTTTATTTGTAATAGCCAGAAGCTGGAAACAACCCAGATGCCCCTCAACTGAAGAATGGATGCAGAAACTGTGGTACATCTATACAATGGAGTATTACTCAGCAATGAAAAATAAGGAAATCATGAAATTTGCAGGTAAATGGTGGGACCTGGAAAGGATCATCCTGAGTGAATTGACCCAGAAGCAAAAAGACACTCACGGTATATACTCACTCATATAAACATACATTATAGAATAAACCCACTAAAAGCTGTACATCTAAACAAACTAAGCAAAAGAGAGGACCCTAACTAAAATGTTCAATCCCCATCCTGAAAGGCAAAGAGGATGGACATCAGAAGAAAACGAAAATAGGAAACAACCTCGGAATCCGCTACAGAGGGCCTCTGAAAGCCAGAAGAAAACAGGAAACCACCTTGAAACCTGCCACAGAGGGCCTCTGAAAGCTTCTGCAGTATAGACTGTCAAAGCAGATGCTGAGCCTGATGGCCAACTGATGGGCAGAGTGAATGGAATTTTATGTAAGAAGTGGGAAATAGTAAGAGCTGGAGGGAACGGGAACTCCACAAGCAGAGCAACAGAACAAGATAATTTGAACACAGGGAACTTCCCAGAGATTCATACTCCAACCAAGGACTATTTGTGGAGATGACCTGGAACCCCTGCACAGGTGTAGCCCATGGCAGTCCAGTGTCCAAGTGGGTTACATAGTAATGGGAAGAGGGACTGCCTCTGACATAATCTGATTGGCTTGCTCTTTGATCACTTCCCCCTGGGGGGGGAGCAGCCTTACCAGGCCACAGTAGAGGACAATGCAGCCACTTTTGATGAGAACTGATAGACTAAGATCAGAAAGGAGAGGAGAACCTCCCCTATCAGTGGACTTGGGGAGTGGCATGCATGCAGAAAGGGGAGGGAGGGTGGGATCGGCAGGGGAGGAGGGAGGGGCTTATGGGGGGATACAAAATGAATAAAGTGTAATTAATAAAAAATAAATAAAAGATTATAATAAAAAAAAACAGACATTATTTATTTGGAAAAATGGATACAATGCTCTTACATTTATCAGAAGTAATTTTTCATTCTGGGTGGACAAAGAAAATATGGAGAAATAAATTAGTGATAGGTTATGGAGAGTCAGAATAATTCTTTGACGTAATCTATTGACTTCAATTGGGCACCTGTTGATATTTTAATAAGTGAATTTTTAATTATTTTAATTTTATTTTTTTTAATTATTTATTCATTACTTTTTATTAATTATTTATTACAATTTATTTACTTTGTATCCCTGCTGTCAACCCATTCCTTTTTTTCCTACCAGTCCCACTCTTCCTCCATCTTCTTTCCCTATGCCCTTTCCCTATTCCACTGATAGGGGAGGACCTCCTCCCCTTCTCTCTGACCCTAGCTTATCAGGTCTTATCAGGACTGGCTTCATCATCTTCCTCTGTGGCCTGGCAAGGCTGTACACCCCAGAGAGAGGTGATCAAAGAGCCAGCCTCTGAGTTCACGTCAGAGACAGCACCAAAGGAACTCACTTGAACACTGAGTTGCCCCTGCGCTACAGCTGAGCAGGGATTCTAGGTCCTCTCCATGCATGGTCCTTGGTTGGAGTAACAGTCTCTGTGAGGCCACCTGGGCCCATATTTCTTGGCTCTGTTGGTTTCCTTGTGCATACCCTGTCCCTTCCAGGTCTTTCTATCTTTATTTTATTTTATTATTTTATTTTAAATCATTACCTGATAGCACTGATCTTGTTGTGGTTAATATGTATAATAGAGTCTATAATAAACAATCAAACCCAATCTGAAAAACTGTAAGTTTATTTAGAGACCATCAAGAGGTAGTATAATTATTTTGTCCTCTATGCATACGAATGTTAAAATTTCATGTGATGTTTTTCTATATTTTTCTGTTATTTATATTCTTATATGTATAATACTATATCAAATCTTAAAGTATCAGATACACCAAATCTCAGAAAAAGATTTGAATATAATTTAATGATGATATAATTAATAAAGCATACTTATTAGTGTTTAAAATGAAAGCATAGAAGCTACAATAATTGATTATAAAAATGGTACTTCACTTTATTGTACATTTTCACATAATGTGTTATGTTTACAGAAGATTCTAGAGGTCATAGGCAATGTATAAATCTTTGTTTGATTTTTTTAATTGGCAAGTGACAGAATTTTTGTGCCCCAAATAAGAGTCTGGAGAGATACCAAAATCTCTATCCTATGAAAAGAACCACATCAACAACCTATTGACCTTTTTTGAGAAGACTACATTATGGAAACTTAACTGTTCAGAAACTTCAACCAAGCTCTAGTGGGAAGAAAGCATGTAGGCAAAGCTGGAATTAGAAGAAGAAGCTGAAAGCACTGGTCTAAATGAAAGTATGTTCTGATAAAGAAAATCATAGACTTTATAATGCTCAAAATAAATTATGTATATCTAAATGACAAATTTCAACAGGGAACAAAAAAGCAACAAGCAACGGGCTCTAGCTGTTCCCAAAACAAGACAGAATAATGTGGTTGTTCTTCGTATTCCACTATTAATATACTGCAAAAACATAGTGCTAAATATACCACACACTTGGATATAAGACATAGATAAACAAGCTGGTACTAAACTTGAAGCACCATTCCTACTGGCAATTATATATACTATTGGAAGAGGCAATAAAGGCAGACTAATAAAGTGGAAAAGTCATCAATGGTTTTATGCAGCTATAAATCATTGTAGACACAAAATCAACCTGGTAGGCAAGATGTATCCCCCTGAGCAACAATGACATGACTTAGATGATGGTAACTGACTGCTCACTGAGTGGATTCAAGACCTTCTTCTCAGGAAGGAATTTCTGCCCTGTGGTATGTACTCTGTCATAGCATAGCTAGAGAGGTCATAGAGTCTCTAGGAGAACTTTCAACTATTGGTTTGCTAATTCAATATGGTGTCCAGTTGCCTTTTAAAATCTACATAAATAAATACCACTCCCACACTTCACCAGAGACCTGCTGTGCAGGGAAAGCTACTGAATATAATAGATTTATGACATTGATTGTAAATGAATTTTAAATGCTTAAAATGCGCATTTATACTACCTAGCCCAAGACTCAGAAAACACTGAAAGAGGATTCAATACAGATTCAGCAGACTGAAAGAAGCAATGCTAACCTTCACTCTTTTCCACGTATGATGCAGCCATTAACTCACTGAAGCTGTTATGACCACTACAGGACTGTAAGCTTGAGTCTACTCCTATGGTATTATGAAGAGCACTGGGCAAAATAAGTGGAGCACAATCCAAGACAAAAGGTCATGAATATGAAAAAAAGTGGGAAGGGAGGTAGATGGCAGGAGCAAGAGTGAAACATGATATGGTGAGAACGATACAGTTAGAATAAATGTAATAAATAATAGAAAATGAAGAAATAATAACTGGAAAGAAAATGTACTGCTTTTGCTAAGTTTTATATGAAATTTGTGGGATCCATTTAAATAATAACAAATAACACAGAAATACAAATTATGTAATATGGAAATATTTTACAGTAAAAATTATAATAAAAATCTCATTGAAATTAGCAATTACATTAAAATTACATGACATAGACATAAAATTATTATTAAAATTTCATGTACGTGTAATCATAAATGATCTTTATTTCATATTTCTAAATTTCCTCTTTGATAATGTTTACTGATGTCAAAGACAAAAAGACAAAAGGAAGTGAAGAGTTTTAAAAGTATACTTATTATTTTCCACCCAAATTCCACATTTTCACAGTTTTACCAAGGGTTGAATTATCTAAATTTTGAAAAATGTGAGATCATCAGAGTAAAGTGTAAATGCCAATGTGAGCAAAGTAAAGTTTATGATTGTTGTGGTAAACAATAAGAAGAGAGATGATCATTATTTGTGACTCTTTTGAGAGTTAATCACACCACAAAGAACATGAAGGCATCTTCCACTGGTGAGTATACTTTATTTCAGTTCACTACATGTTAGTTGTGTCTTATATCATTAGGTATTTTCTCTCTCTTTTTTTTTTACTTTAAATTAAATTTATTTATTTTAATTTTTTGAGATTATAGTATAAATACATCATCTCCTATCTTTTTTAAAATTTTTTATTAATTACACTTTATTCATTTTGTATCCCCCCATAATACCCTCCCTCCTCCCCTCCCGATCCCACCCTCCCTCCCCTCTCTGCATACATGCCCCTCCCCAAGTCCACTGATAGGGGAGGTTCTCCTCTCCTTGCTGATCTTAGTCTATCAGTTCTCATCAAAAGTGGCTGCATTGTCTTCTACTGTGGCCTGGTAAAGCTGCTCCCCCCTCAGTGGGAGGTGATCAACGTAGGTATTTTCTTTAATTAAATCATAATTGTATCACATTTTTATTTAACTCTTTTCCCTTTCCAGTCTCAAGTGACAATGTAAGACTTTACCAAAACTCAAACAGTATGCTGGTAGTGTGGGTGAGAAATCTCATTGTATTGAGCCTCTGATATCCCTTCATCTTTTTGGGTGCTATTTGGGTTGGTTTATGTGGGGCAGACTAGCTGAAGTAAGTACTTCACTGAGGGTGGGATTTGAGATTAAAAGTCACTTACCACTTTCAGTCCACACATTTTATTTCATTCTTGTGTTTAAAGATGTCCTCTCTCAGAGGAGAGCTTTGCAGCCAGTCCTGAAGATACCTGATAAAACAGGATCAGATGAATGGGGAGGAGGTCCCCCCTATCAGTGGACCTGGCAAGGGGCAGGGTGGAGATGAGGAAGGGAGAAAGGGACTGGGAGGGAATGAGGGATCGGGACACAGCTGGGATACAGAGTTAATAAAATGTAACTGATAAGAAAAAAATAAAATATAAAAAAAAAAAGATGTCCTCTCTCAGCTTCAGATTATGCTTTCCCACCATGATGGGCACCTTTCCCTCTGGAAATATAAGTCGGAATAAACTATTTATCAGATAAATTACCTTGATCATAGCATTTTATAACAGCAACAAAAAAGTAAATAATGAATACATATTACATTATTTTGATTGCTAGAGTATATTATGTACCTTTAAACATATTTATTTATTTATTCAGTTTCATGGAATATCAGAGACTTGGGCTATCATATAAATTATGGGACAATTAGACAATTAATGGAAATAGATTTGAGTAAATGCCAAATTTTGAAAATACTATTATGATAATTCAAATGAGATGTATTCCTGCATTATTTACTAATATTTTTGCTCAACCATCTTGTAAAATACTTATAGAGTTAAGAAAATATTTATATTATGTTATCAGACTAATATTAGAGTTATTTTCATAACTAGAATATGAAAGTAGCATAAAATTTGTAGGCAGCTGTATGCCTGCTTATATACATATTTCTCTCCACACTGACATGCACAATTTAGTCATGTAACTTTTGTTGCCAAGTTGGAAGATATACAGGCAATTTACACCACTGCAAAGCACGTACAACACTGGTGAGAAGAATAAACTCATCTTTACAAACAATCACAAATTTATTCACCAAGCTAGATTTACATTAGCTATTTTTATAGTCCTAGAGCAATATTGCTGTATTCAATCAATAGTCAGGATTAATTTACACTATCTTTTCAAACTTGTCACATCATATAAAATGAATGTTTTCTAAGTATTTATGAGGGTGAATGACTTGATAAAATGCTATGCAATCTATCAGATGTTTTTGAAATATTGAATTTAATGATCTACCTCTATAAATATGATCTTGTTAAATATTGTAATTTTAATAAAAGTCATATTTCTGGGTTTTCAGAAATGGTGTCAGTCCTTATGTCCATGTAGAGTACACTGATAGAGAAACATTTTGGTTGCATCAATGATGTTTTGGTTACAGTATAGGTACTTCCATAAATTATGTAAGTACAGTCTATTAATAGTCTGAAACTTGAAGAAAACTTCGCATAACTTCAGTACTACTGTATAGTTCATTACTCAGGCAAACTCAAGAGGCCATACATGACTTATATTTTAGATACAGGAGACAAATAAAATCATATCTATCTCTGAGCCTTACACTGGTTACTATATCAGAAACTTTAACAAAATTAAGGATGAGAAGAAATGTGGAATACCAGAAATTGGATTACAGGAGGGAAGAAGGGGCTCATATAATCTTGGGGCTCTCATGAAAAACACATTGTCAACTCTGTTCTTGGAACACAGGTGATGAGAATGCAAAACCATGAACACCACAAAATAAAGTAAGATTTTCCTTCGAAAAACATGTTTAAATAGGATGTTCATGATAAAATGTGCAAATATTCATATTTCAGTTTGTGAAAATTTCAAACCATTTCTGAAAAACAGTAATATTTGCAAATAAGCAAGCATGCAACTTATGAAACAATCTATTTGAAAGACCATCTTTATTTTACAACACAAAAGAAAAGTAGGTAAATATACTAGTAACAGAGAGGTGTGCATGAGACAAGTAGCATAAGATGGTAGATAAACAAACAGAAAATGATTAATCAGAACAGATGGTCAGGAACTCAAGGGCAGGCTCTTTGACCTCCCCACCCCCCAAGGGAGGAGCAGTAATGTTAGGCCACAGAGGAGGACATTACAGCCAGGCCTGAAGATACCTGATAAAACAGGGTCAGATGAAAGGGGAGGAGGTCATCCCCAAGCAGTGGACTTGGAAAGGGGCAGGGAGGAGGTGAGGAAGGGAGGGTGGGATTGGGAGGGAATGAGGGAGCTGGATACAGCTGGGATACAGAGTTAATAAAATGTAACTAATAATAAAAAGAAAAAAAGAAAACAAAAACAAAAGAAAACAACAACAAAAGAACAGATGGTTATTTCCTCTAATTAGAATATAGAAAGCTTTTTTTCAAGGTCTGAAAAGAATTGAGTTGGTATTTTGATGGGAATTGCATTGAATCTGTAGATTGCTTTTGGCAGGATGGCCATTTTCACAATGTTAATCCTACCAATCCATGAGCACGGGAGATCTTTCCATCTTCTGAGATCTTCTTCAATTTCTTTCTTCAGAGACTTGAAGTTTTTCTCAAATAGGTCTTTCACTCGTTTGGTTAATGTCACCCCAAGGTACTTTATGTTATGAGTGGCTATTGTGACAGGTGTTGTTTCCCTAATTTCTTTCTCAGCCCTTTTGTCTTTTGTGTAAAGGAGGGCTTCTGATTTTTTTGAGTTGATTTTGTATCCTGCCACTTTGCTGAAGGTGTTTATCAGCTGAAGGAGTTCTCTGGTTGAATTTTTGGGGTCGCTCATGTATACTATCATATCATCTGCAAATAGTGACACTTTGACCTCTTCCTTTCCGATTTGTATCCCCTTGATCTCCTTTAGTTGTCTTATTGCTCTGGCTAGGACTTCAAGTACAATGTTAAAGAGATATGGAGAGAGTGGGCAGCCTTGTCTTGTCCCTGATGTCAGTGGGATTGATTTAAGTTTCTCTCCATCGAGTTTGATGTTGGCTGTTGGCTTGCTGTATATTGCCTTGACTATGTTTAAGTATGTGCCTTGTATCCCTGGTTACCATAGCTCAGTAATCAATTGGTTTCCCATAGTAAGTGGAACAAGGACTATTTCTAACAGGAACTCAATGACTGGCTCTTTGACCTTCCCACCTCCCAAGGGAGGAGCAGTACTGTTAGGCCACAGAGGAGGACTTTGCAGCCATTCCTGAAAATACCTGACAAAACGGAGTCATATGAAAGGAGAGGAGGTCCTCCCCTATCATTGGACTTGGAAAGGGGCAGGGAGGAGTTGAGGGAGGGAGGGTGGGATTGGGGAAGGAATGAGGGATACAGCTGGGATACAGAATTAACAAAATGTAACTAATGAGAATAATAAAAAAAATAAAATAAATAAAAAAAAGAATATAGAAAGCTATCAAAAACAAAACAGCTGAAAATCAAAAATAAAGTTCTTGCCTGTTCTCCTAGCTAGAGCATTGAATCAAGATGTTAGTTTGGCTGTTTTCTTCTGAGTGTGCAGATACAGTAGTCTCTAGAGACTTGTGTCTTCTCTTATTTCCTTGTCCCTATCTTGACACTCCATATTTTCATTATGTAATTGTCTTTCTCTGCAAAGGTATTCCCACTTTTAGGAGACACTAGATTTTATTTAAACTGTTTAACTATTGTGTTTGTGATTCAAAGAAAACAACAACCATAGAAAGTGGGGTACAACTTCAACCTCAATGTACTGTGAATAAAATTCAGCCCACAGGACACAGGCTTTATTTTGGCATTCTCTGCAAATATATTCCACATGATTCTTATCAACTGTGTACTCATTTTACTTATTAGATCACAGAATACAAGAAAAAAACTTTAAATTTGTCCTTTAATGAAACATATCTTATCATTATTAGTATAAATAACGACATGCTCCTTAATAAGACAGGTAGAAGGAAAATGTATATAAGTGTATTTTTATAAGTATTTTAGTATATCACAGCCCAAAATGTTCTATAGTAACTTGCTGATAGTAAAAACATTTCAAGCAGTACTAAGAGGCCATCAAGAAGAAATTTGAAACATCTTATACAATCAACTTAATAGCTCACATGAAAGCCCTGGGGGGGAGGGAAGAGAGAGAGAGAGAAGATGACACACCCATGGTGAGTAGATGGCTGTAAATATTCAAGCTCAGGGCAGAAATCAATAAATTAGAAACAAATAAAACAATTCAAAGAATTAATTTAACTAAGAGCTGGTTCTTTGAGAAAATCAACAAGATAGACAAGCCTTCAGCCAAACTAACTAAAAGGTGGAGAGAAACTGTCCAAATCAAAAAATCAGAAATGTAAAGGGGGGCATAAAACATTTCAATAAAGGAAACACTCAGAATACAAAACATCACAGTCATGTTGAGAAATGCTATAATAATAAATAATGCCATATTTGATTGAAAAAGCCAGAGATTGGTACCAGCTGTAAAGAGAGCCATATCAGACCCTGAGACCAGACAAGTGTTGATACAGATCTTGGCATATGAGAATGCAAGTAATGAAATAGAGTGTATAGACCATGAAAAATAAAAGCAGCCCAAATAGACATATGGATAAGAGAAACAATTGATATTGATTCTCAGGAGCATAATGCCAATATCATAGAAAAAGCAGTAGCTAGAAGTCTCAGTTATCAAAATATCCAATACTTTAATTGCAGTGATTTTTTGGCATTTAGTGCAGAGACCAATATTCCAACCAAGGATCATGCATGGAGATAACTCCCCTATTATTGGACTGGGGGAGGGGCATAGGAGAAGAAAAGGGAGGGAGAGTGGGATTGGGAAAGGGTAGGGAAGGGGATATCCTCTGGGATACAAAGTGAATAAACTGTAATTAATAAAACAAAATTTAAAAAAAAATTAGCCTTATAAATACAAGAGGCCTTATATTGCACATAACATAAAAGATCATTTGAGAATCAAGCATAGCTGAATACAAATTTCTCAGAAATATCTTGCAGACAATAAATACTATATTGGCATACTATAAGTGAGAACTTATAACTATTGGTAGCAGGCTGAGGTAGGAGTAGGACCGTAAGTTTGATATCAGCCTGATTACATACTGAGTTGCAGTCAGCTTGGGGCTGCAGTGTAAGTAAGATTGATTTCTTAGAAAACAAAAGCTATAAAACTTTGGATTAAATCTCCCCAGCAAGGAAATATTTGCAGTGGAGCTGACATTTACAAGCTAAGGGACTGATCACATGTGCAAATGGAGAAGGGTCATGATTAAAAATGGGTATTCTAGCCTCGAGGTCTCCTTGATCAATTCTTAAACATGTTTCAGATGACTGAGCTTAGCTCCACGGTGAAAAAAGGAAAATTCTGAAATGTGGGAATATACATATATTTTGTTTCTAAGACTTTGTTGACACTTGTGTATATTTTATTCGTGGTTTCTGAAAAAAAATGAAAAATTTAAAAATAAAATAAGAAAATACTGAAATCTGGGTGAAACAAAAATTTTTGTTAGCTTTAGCATACATATCCCACGAGAAGTATGAAAAATGATTTATAGGTTCTGAGTATTTGGGAGAGAAGATGAACTGAACCCTAAGAACACCAACAACAAAAGCTATGAAATGCAGAAAAAGGAAAAGATCTAGAAAGAAAACTTACCTTTTCCTTTCAATGCCTATGGTGAGGGACTTTTGAGGGGGATAAGGGAAGGCTTGTGGATAGCTGCTGGATAGACAGGTTTTAAAAGGCAACTTGAGTAGCATAGCAAGGGAATTTAGTTTAAGTCTGGAAAGAAGTTTTGACTTTCACTTAAATTACGGTTCCATATTTTTCTAAGTATATTTTTACTGACATATCTACTTTGAAAACTAATTGCTTTCCCTGAACCCACATGTTGAGAGACCTTCTCAGGATTACTATTTTTCTCCTTTTCCTAGGTTAGTGAATTTTCTTAATCCTTAATACCCATGAACAAACGGAAGAAAAATAAACTCTGATGCATGACACACATTTTGAATTACAACAAAAGTAGAGAGTAAATTGAGACATTGCATTTTCTGAAGAATATTTTTGTACATTTTTGCAAATGAATATAAATAACATTAATAAAAGAATATAAATACTTTCATTTATAAAACAAAGAATGGAAATTTTAAAAATCTAGACACAAATAATATAAGTTTGTTTTGTAAATATATATGACCAGATAAACTTTTAATCACAATCATGGTTTTGCTTTGCATATTGAAAATGTTCTTACATGTGCATGTAAGAAGAATTAATCCTTGAAAACTATAAGTTAGATGGGTTTCTCCAAAGTAAATCAGAATTCTACAGCAACTCTCCTCATATGGTAGAGCAGACAAAACACACATGTGGGATAGATTTGTGGTTGAGATTCTGCATATGTAATCTTTGTTTATAAGAAAAGCAGAGGTAAAGTGGGAGATTCTTTTACTCCTACATCATGTTCTCTTCACCTACATTCCATTATCTGATCCATATCCTAGATACCCCCAAAATTCAAACATACATAGTGAGAATGTGTTCACATAGCCTTCAAACCCTAAACTCTTTATATATAAAAATATTATAAACAAAGTAATACAAACGATGCTAGACTTAAATTGTTGATGCTAGACTTAAATTGTTTTTCAAAATCAGTTTCTTCTACTAGCCCTACATTCCCATGTCTCTCTTTTTCCTTTTTTTCTCTTTTTTTAATATTAATAACAGTTTATTAACTTTGTATACCACTGTATCCAGCTCCCTCATTCTTTCCAAACCTCCCTCCCTTCCTCATCTCCTCCCTGCCCCTTTAAAGTCCACTAATAGGGGAGGACTTCCTCCCCTTTCATCTGACCCTGTTTTGTCAGGTATTTTCAGTATTGGCTGCAAAGTCCTCCTCTGTGGCCTAGCAGGGCTGCTCTTCCCTGGGGGGGGGGGGGAGATGTTGGGACGTCAAAGAGCCTGCCATTAAGTTCCTGTCAGAAATAGTCCCTGTTCCCCTTATTAGGGTACCCACTTGGATACTGAGCTATCATGAGCTGCATCAGAGCAGAAGTTCTAGGTTATATCCATACATGGTCCTTGGCTGGAGAAACAGTCTCAGAAAAGACCCCTGTGCCCAGATATATTTGGTCCTTGTGGAGCTCCTATACTTTCCACGTCATACTAACTCCCCCTTCTTTCATATGATTCCCTGTACTCTGCCGAAGGTTCGGTTATGACTCTTAGTATCTGCTTTGATACACTGCTAGATAGAGTCTTTCAGAGGCCCTCTGTGTTAGGCTCCTGTCCTGTTACTTGTTTTCTCCTACATCCAATGTCCATCCCATTTCTCATTCTAAGTGAGGATTAATCATCTTACCCAGGGTCCTCTTTCTTGTTTGTCCTCTTTAGGTTTATAGATTTCATTATGTTTATCATATCTTATAGGTCTATATAAGTGAGTATATACCATGTCTGTCTTTCTGCTTTTGGGATGCCTCACCCGGGATGATCTTTTCTAGGTCCCACCATTTGCCTACAAACTCATGATTTTCTTGTATTTTAATTGCTGAGTAGTATTCCATTGTGTAAAAATACCAAATTTCTATATCCATTCCTCTACTGAGGGACATCTGGGTTTTTCCCAGGTTCTGGCTATTACAAATAAAGCTGCTACAATCATAGTTGAGCAAATATACTTGTTGTGTACTTGACCATCTTTTGGATATATGACTAGGAGTGGTATAGCTGGATGTTGAGGAAACAATATTCTTAATTGTCTGAGAAAGAGTCATACTGATTTCCAGAGTGATTGTACAAGTTTGCATTCCCACCAGCAGTGGAGGAGGGTGCCCCTTTCTCAGCAACCTCTCCAGCATGTGTTGTCACTTGAGTTTTTGATCTTAGCCATTCTGATTTGTATCAGGTGAAATCTCAGGGTCGTTTTGATTTGCATCTCTCTGATGGCTAAGGAAGTTGAGTATTTCTTTAAGTGTTTCTCTGCCATTATGTATTCCTCTACTGAAAACTCTCTGTTTAGCTCTGTACCCCATTTTTTAATTGGATTGCTGTATTTGCTGCTTTTCAGCTAAATTTAGTTCTTTATATATTCTCGGTATCAGCCCTCTCTCAGATATAGGGTTGGTGAAGATCCTTTCTCAGTCTGTAGGCTGTCGTTTTGTTCTGCAACAGTATCTTTTGCTTACAGAAGGTTTTCAGTTTCATGAGGTTCCATTTATTGATTGTTGATCTTTAAACCTGTGCTGTTGGTGTTTTGTTTAGGAAGTTGTCACCTGTGCCAATGAGTTCCAGGCTGTTGTCCACTTTTTCTTCTAACCGATTTAGTGTCTGATTTTATATTGAGATCTCTGATCCAATTGGACTTTAGTTTTGTGCAGGGTGATAAATATGGATCTATTTCCATTTTTCTGCATGTTGACATCCAGTTGGACCAGCACCATTTGTTGAAGATGCTGTTTTTTTTTTTTTGTTTTGTTTTTTTTTTTCATTGAATGCTTTTGGTTTCTTTGTCATAAATCAAGTATCCATAGGTATGTGGGTTTATTTCTGGGTCTTCTGTTCGGTTCCATTGATCCATCATTCTGTTTCTATACCATGCAGTTTGTATTACTATTGCTCTGTAGTACAGCTTGAGGTCAGGGATGGAGATACCTCCAGATGACCTGTTGCTGTACAGGATTGTTTTGGAAATTCTGTTTTTTTTTCCTCCATATAAAGTTGATAATATTTCTCTCAAGGTCTGTAAAAAGTTGTGTTGGTATTTTGATGGGAAGTGCATTGAATCTGTAGATTCACTATGATAATCCTACCGATCCATGAGCATGAAAGATCTTTACATCTTCTGATATCTTCTTCAATTTCTTTCTTCAGAGACTTGAAGTTTCTCCCAAACAGGTCTTTTCACTTGCTTGGCTAGAGCCACACCAAGGTACTTTATGTTATTAGTGGCTGTTGTGAAGGGTGTTGTTTCCCTAATTTTTTTTTCAGCTCTTATGTCTTTGGTATATGGGAGGGCTTCTGATTTTTTTGAGTTAATTTTGTATCCATCTACTTTGCTGAAGGTGTTTATCAGCTGAAGAAGTTCTCTAGTTGAATTTTTGGAGTCACTCATCGAGTCTCATATCCTCTGCAAATAGTGAAACTTTGACCTCTTCCATTCCAATTTGTATTCCTTTGATCTCCATTCCTCTGTCTCTTTTAATGGAAAAATGTCTAGTATTAAAATAAAGTTAAAGCTTTGTACCCAGACAGTTGTTCTATTCACTTCAACAAATCCTGGCTTTCTGTAATGGTATCTATCTGCCTGAAAAGCAACTTTATGGACAGTTCTCGGTGTATATAAGGAAAAATATCTACAATTCAGTCAGTAATTACAGTCCTTTAAGAAAGTGGCAATAGTAAATGAGAATATATGGATATAGGTGCCATGAAGTAAAAAAATGTGGGTGGGGGAGAGGGGAGGAATGAGGATTTGATTAGATGTCTGCTCCACAGTAGGGAAATTGATGCCTGGTATAGTAATGATTTTTCAAAGTCCATGGCTTTCCGTAAACCCCTGAGTAAAACATTCTGTTCTTATTTTGCTATGTGACAAAGTTGATTTTCCTATAAATACTAAAATTTATATCCATATACATGGTTTGTTCTTAACTTTAGTCAAAGAAGTTTCTCTTTGAAGTTTACAGAGGTCAATTAAGAGAAACATAACTGGCCAAAGAGTTGAGAATTAGAAATTAAATATCTATCTCTAAACAGACATCTATATTTACCCCTTAACTGCAAAAGCTTAGGAACTATCATGGAAGATGAGGCAGAAAGAATGTAATGGCTAACATATGGGTATGAGTGCTGTGAACTGCTACCTTTTGGAAATGGCTACATTGCAGTGACAATTTTGGAATTTTTGTTGCTCAACCATGTTTGTAGCAGCTTTATTTGTAATAGCCAGAACCTGGAAACAACCCAGATGTCCATCAACGGAG
The DNA here is from genome assembly GCF_907164565.1 of Psammomys obesus. Classification (NCBI taxonomy): domain Eukaryota; kingdom Metazoa; phylum Chordata; class Mammalia; order Rodentia; family Muridae; genus Psammomys; species Psammomys obesus. The sequence continues at coordinate 2,831,655 of NW_026594428.1, read as the reverse complement.
GAATGGGTACAGAAATTGTGGTATTTTTATAGAATGGAATACTACTCAGCAATCAAAAATGAGGAAATCATGAAATTTTCAGGCAAATGGTGCGATCTAGAAAAGATCACTCTGAGTGAGGTATCACAGAAGGAGAAAGACACACATGATATATCCTCACTTATATAGACCTATAAGATATGATGAATATAATGAAATCTATGCACCTAAAGAAGATAAACAAGAAAGAGGACCTGGGGTAAGATATCAATCCTCACTTAGAAAGACAAATGGAATGGTCATTGGACATAGCAGAAAACAAGTAACAGGACAGGAGCTTACCACAGAAGTCGTCTGAAAGACTCTACCTAGCAGTGTATCAAAGCAGATACTAAGATTCATAACCGAACCTTCGGCAGAGTACAGGAAATCATATGAAAGAAGGGTGAGTTTGTATGATTTGGAAAGGATAGGAGCTCCACAAGGACCAATTATATCTGGGCACAGGGTTTTTTTCTGAGACTGATACTCCACCAAGGACCATGTATGGATATAACCTAGAAACTCTGCTGGGATGTTGCCCATAGTAGCTCAGTAACCAATTGTTTTCCCATAGTAAGGGGAACAGGGACTATCTCTGACAGGAACTCAATTGCAGGCTCTTTGACCTCCCCACCCCCCAAGGGAGGAGCAGTCCTGCTAGGCCACAGAGGAGGACTTTGCAGCCAGTCCTGAAGACACCTGAGAAAACAGGATCAGATGAAAGGGGAGGAGGAATAAAGTTGAGAAAAAGGGGAGCACACAAAATTCAAAAGACCAGCTACACTAAAATAGTAGAATTATAAACTCATAGTCAGTAGCCTTGATTTACCTACTCATCACCTACATCACATAAAGGTAGCCTATATCCTAACATAGATGGGGCAGAATATTCTCAAACTCTACCACACGCTGAGGAAATATTAGCAGTGACTTGTTTCTAGGGGAAGAAAAATCATATTGTACTAAGGCTATGGCCATTTTTAGATTGCCCATGGTCTGGTGGATGGCTTCATACCTGTGTACATATTACCAACTCCAACAAAAAAAAAAAAAAAAATAGAGTGAATAGGAGGAAAGGAAAAGTGGTGTAAAGTTGGGAGGGAGGTAGAAATGGAATCAGATGTGATTATATATTATTATGTAAATGATTAGAATTCTCAACAATAATCTACAAAACTTAAAGGAGACAAAATCTAAATGCTATGTTCTTATGTTTTATTAACATTTCCTAAGATCATTAAGCTAATTTTTACCACATCTCTGAATATTGTTTTAATTGAAAGTTTATTTCTGCTACCCTGATTTCAATTACAGGGCATTGATGAAATAAGTGATATATTCTTTATCAGATTACAATTTTCTGTCCTCCAGTAATAATTTCATCCACAAAGAATTTCATTGGCATTAGAATTCTAATTTCTATATTACATCCTGAGAAATTAATATCTGCCCTTCTACTACTGTCTGAAGCATACATACACACACATATATACATATATACATACATACATATGACACACATGCACACACACTGATGTGTGTGTTTGCTGTACTGACAATACTAGACATTTTCAAGGCTCACCTATCACCACTTGCATTCCCATTTATGGTTTCTTATTTCATTGTAATTTTATTCTAAAATTAACTTCTGGTTATGTTTTAAAGTCTTCCACAAAATATTTTCTGCAGGTGAGTTACATTTGGATACATACTTTTCATTCATGAAAATCTATTAAAGATATTCTTCCACCTCACAAAGGTGAAACATATGTGAAAATATCCCATCTTAACTTGATATATAATTTTCAGTTGCAGGAAGATTTCATTTATTCTGGCTTCTGGTGTTAGAGATGAGAAGTTTAATATACTTGAAACTTTTACTTTCTAAATAACTTGTATGCCACAAAGCTTATGAGGTTTCTTTTCTTTTTATTACTTAGAATTCACAAATTTTACAAGGACATATAAAGGTGAAAGATATGTTTTAATTCAGGCTTTTCTTTTTAATCTCCATAAATATTTACATACTTTTAGACTAAAATGTCGTCTCTAACCACGGATAGCTTTGTATGCTATTTCTTCATATCTTGACCCTCACATACTTGTTTGACATTCCTTTAGACTTTTTATGATGTGAACTCTACATTACTTACTTTTGTTTTGTTGCTGCATAATAATCTGTTATGAAAAATTTCAACATACAATTCATAACTTATTAATGGTAGAAGTATGTATACATTTACCTGTGAGTTACTTTTAAGGACTTGTAACCCTCTACATCACTGACAAAGTCATAGTACAATAACATATATTCTTGTCAATCTGTATTGTTTGCTGTTTACTGAAGTAACGTGTAGTCATTCAATGAATAGTCTAAGGGTTAAATTTTAATTATATTAAGATATGTTTCATAAATAACATTTTATATGATGTCACTATTTTATTTTTAATTAGATATATTTAATTATATATATATATACATATATATACATACATACTTGTGGAGGTGAATGTGCACATGAGTGCAATTACATATGAAGTTCAGATGACGAAAAAAGTATCAGATCCCATACAGTTGGAGTTACAGGCAATTCTAAGCCTCCCAATGTGGGAGCTATAAAGCAAAACAAAACAAAAAACCCACCTAATTTGTTTTCAAAAGCAGTAATTCTTCCCAACTGTGCCTCCCAGCATCAGGCATCTCAAGGAGGCCAGAATAAAAGTGGTTGTATCTCAATGCTCTTACAACAAGCAGGGAGGGAGAAGTAGAATTGGAATGAAGCTGTACTTCTCAAAACCTACCTCCAGGAAGGCTATATCTCCAGAAATTTCATGATCTTCCTTCTCAATTGGTGATGTAATCAAGGAGCTATGTGTTCAAATACATGTACCTCTGCAGTAATTTTTTTATCCAAATCACCACAATAACCACGCATGGATATCGCATATTTGTATCCCCTGTTTATTGTCCATTTGTGCAGGTTTGGGTATGAATGAAATGCTAGAAAAACGTTGGTGCTCCATGATGTTAAAAATACTTTTTTCCATTTATTTTTATTCATTTTTAAGATACACTTTTTATTTTATCCATTAAGGTTTATTCACTTTGTATCCTACCTGAAGATCCCTCCTTCTTCCCACCCCAAAACCCCCTGCCTCCCTCTTCTCCACCCATGCCCCTCCCACAATCCACTAATAGGGGAGGTTCTCCTCCCATGCCATCTGATCCTATTCTAGCAGGTCTCATCAGGACTGGCTGAATTGTCTTCCTCTGTGGCATGGTAAGGCTGCACCCCCCTTGAGGCGGAGATGATCAAAGAGCCAGCCACTGAGTTCATGTCAGAGAGAGTCCCTGATCTCATCACTAGAAAACCCACTTGGACACTGAGCTGCCACAGGCTACATCTGTGCAAGGATTCTAGGTTACCTCCACGAATAGTCCTTGGTTGGAGTATCAGTCTCAGAAAAAGAAAAAAAAATACCCTGTGTCCAGATTTTGTGGTTCTTTTGCTCTCCTTTTGGAGCTCCTGTCCCCTCCAGGTATTTCTATCTCCCCATTCTTTCATAAGATCCCCTGTACTCTGCACAAAATTTGGCTATGAATCTCAGCATCTGCTTTGATACCCTGCAGTGTGGAGGGTAATTGTCTGAGAAAGTACCAGATTGATTTTTAATGTGGTTATACAAGTTTACATTCCCACCAGCAATGGAAGAGGGTTACCCTTTCTCCACAATCCTCTCCAGCATGTGTTGTTTCGTGAGATTTTGATCTTAGCCATTCTTATGGGCATAAGGTGAAATTGCAGGCTCGTTTTGATTTGTATTTCCCTGAGGGAACTCCTTCAGCTGATAATTGCATTCAGCAAGGTGGCTGGATACAAAATTAACTAAAAAAAAAAAAATCAGTATGTCACCTGTATACAAAAGACAAAGTGGCTGAGAAGAAATTAGGGAAACAACACCCTTCACAATAGCCACAAAAGACATAAAGTACCTTGGTGTGACTCTAACCAAGCAAGTCAAAGACTTGTATGAAAAAATTTTCAGCCTCTGAAGAAAGAGAAAAAGAAGTTATCAGAAGTTGGAAAGATCTGCCATGCTCAAGGCTTGGCAAGATTAACATAGTTAAAATGGCCATCTTACCAAAAGCAATCTACAGATTCAATGCAATTCCCATCAAATTACCAACACAATTATTTACAGTCCTTGAAAGAAAAATTTTTAACTTCATATGGAATAAGAAGAATCCCAGAATCTCTAAAACAATCCTCTACAATAAAAGATCTTTTGGAGACATCTCCATCCCTGATCTCTAGCTGTACACTATGGAGCAACATTAGTAAAAACTGCATGGAACTGGCATAGAACCTGACAGGTAGATCAATGGAATCAAATGGAAGACCCTGAATTAAACCTGCATACTCATGGACAGTTTCATGAGGTAACATTTATTGATCTTCATCAACCTTATATCTGACAGAGGGCTGATATCCAGAATATGTAAAGAACTCAAGAAGTTAAAAAGCAACAAATCAAGTAACCCAATTAAAAACTGGGGTACAGAGCTAAACAGAATTCTCAATAGAAGACTATTGAATGGCAGAGAAACCCTTAGAGAAAAGCATACTTTCTATCTTCCCAGCTCTAGTACACATTTGATTATACACAAGATACTAATTATTTTTTTATGTAGCTAATCAGAAAACTTACCTGAAACATAAATGTTTTTGATGGAATTTTAGAATATAATTAGGTTCATGCTGCTAATTATTCCATTATTTATTTTTGTTCATATTATCTACAAGTAAAATATCTGCATCTATTTTTTATAGTACTTTCCTTGCTTTGTTAAGTAAAGGATGTCATCAAATAATAATATATTGTAATTGTTTAATAATGAATTTTCATACACTATAAACAAATCTATATAAAATAAAATATTTACAATTATTGTTCATAGATAACATCTTGATTCTTTTTATTTTTGCTGTTTCTTATGTATAAGTCTATTATATTCCAGTGGGAAGGACTTCAGTAAAATTTTTTCAGCATATTCAAGTCCTGTTTTCATCAATCCTGACTCACGAGGTGAACGGCATCCATATATTTATGTATCTCCCAATTGCTACATTTTCTTGGATAAAACAACAAAACAATAAAACCTAATGGTCTTTTTACTTCATATTGTTCTACATTTTTGGTTTCCAAAAATGTCCTTGCTTAGTATCCTATATTGATTCATAATATATAATATAAATTTGCTTTCATATTTATGAAGTAAAAAACTTATTACAAGATGTATGTATGTTATCAATAAAATAGATTTTGAGAATGTCTGCATTTGAAATAGATTAGAATGTGCTGAGTATATTAATTAACACTAAATGAAAATAAAAGTTTAAAAGAATAATTTAATTGAAATCAGTTATAAGAATTTACAAATGTGTAGAAAAATGTAATGACCACCAGGAATTTCTTGAGTTGCATTTATTACATTAGAGATTCAGAATTCATTGTTTCATTTCCTTTTAAAGAGCTGCTCCACATTAATTTATTATTAAATAATTTTATGCCTTTATTCGATTTCTTTCTTAGAAGAAATGTTACCTTATAGCACAGGTTTGTTAAAAGACTTACTGATCTTCTGGGTGAGGTACATTTCTCTTGCAGTTACTGTTATCTTACCCTTGTAATAGTTTTAATTTTTAAGCCCACTCTATACAGAAAGTACATTTATTATATTTCCTCACATATATTTGACATTTAATAACTTTGAACAATCACTGCATTAAACGAAAGCTCAAGTTCATATAATCAGATGAAATGTCAATTAGGAGTCCTATGATTCATACAGAAGGTAAATATGTTAGCACAAAATTTCTAAGAATTGCCTTTAAATGTTTTTAACTACTGTAAAAATCAATGCATTGCTGTTGTGTTCTGCTATTTTTATATACAATTTACTTTTAGCTTTATATCAATAATGGAGAAAACTTAAAGACCTAGGTATATAAAGTTATAATGGTCAATATTTGCCAACAGTATGGTGGGGTATTTTTTTGGTAAATGCCCAGGAGTGGTATAGCTGTGTCTTTTTTTAAATGTTAATTTTAAAATTAATGTATTCATTTTGCATTCCGATAATAGCCCCTTCCTTTTGCCTCCTCCTGGTCCCACCTGTGCTCTCTCTTTCTCCCTCAGTCCGTAGTACTCAGAAAATACCACAGATGATCAAGACTGCCAACATCCTATTCCTCTTTTGCCTGGCAAGGCTGCCTTGCCTCGCAAAGGAATCAATGAGAAGCAAAAGAGTCCATTATCAGAGATAGTTCCTGGTCCCTTTACTGAGTGATCTACCTTGAAACTAAGCTGCCTATGGACTACAACTGAGCAGAGGGCCTGGGTCTTGAGATAGAGCTGTTTCCAATTTTCTGAGAAAGTGCCAGATTGATTTCCACTTACCAGTGGAGGAGTGATCGCTTTTCTCCACAACCTTGCCAGCATGTACTGTCATGAGTTTTTTATCTTAGCCATTCTAATAGGTGTAAGATGGAATCTCAGAGCTATTTTGATTTTGCAGTTCCCTGATGCCTAATAACGTTGGACATTTCTTTTTCTCAACATCATTATTATTATTATTTGACAATTTATTCACTTTGTATCCCCATTGTAGCACTCTCCCTCATGTCCATGTTGTTTCTCCTCCCTCCCTCTTGCTCACATATCCCTTTCCTCTAGACCATTGATATGGCAATTCCTCTACCCCTACTGTCTGACTCTAGTTTATCAGTTCCCATCAGGACTGCATGGATCCTCTTTCTCTGTGTGTTGGCTGTATTGCCCCACCAGGGAGAAGTGATTAAGGAGCAGGTAACCAAGCACATGTCAGAGACTGTCTCTTCTCCCTTATTAAGGACCTCATGGAGACTGAGCTGTCTAAGAGCTACATCTGAGCAGGGAGTCTAGGTCCTCTCTATGCAAGGTCTTTGGTTGACACATCACTCACTGCAGTCCCTCAACCCCCAGGCCATGCTGTTTTTGGCTTTGTTTGTCTCTGTGTGGCTATTGTCTCTTCTTTATGTCATCCTTCTTTATAAGACTCCCTGGGTTCTGTCCAAAGTTTAGGTGTGAGTCTCTGTATCTGCTTCGATGCCCTGAAGGGTGGAATCTTTGAATGTACTTCTGTGGTAGGTTCTTGTCCCGTTTCCTCTCTTCTATTGCTTCAAGTATCTATCCTGTTTTCCATTCTGAATGAAAATTAAGCATCTTCTCATCTTCTCTAGAGTCCTCTTTGTTGTTTAGCTTCTTTAGGTCTGTAGGTTTTGGTATGTCTATCATACATAATATGGCTGATATCCACTTATAAGTGAGTATATATCTGCTTCTGTGTTACCTCACTCAGGATGATCTTTTCTAGTTCCATCCATTTACCTAACAAGTTCATGATTTCTTGTTTTTAATAGCTGAGTAGAATTCGAGCATTGTGTGGACTGAATTATAATTTATTAGGGAGGTAAAACTTTGAATTCAGAAACAGATGTGGTAAAATAAATTCCCTCTCCATTTCCCTGGATCAAACCTATGGCCTCATCGAAGAAATAAATACACCTGGCACAGTGGTACATTCTTGTAATCCCAGCACTTGAAGGGAAGCAGAGGCAGGCAGACTTCTGTAAGTTCGAGGCCAGCCTGGTCTACAAAATGGGAGCCAAGACTATACAAAGTAACTTTTTCTCAGAAAGAAAGAAAGAAAGAAAGAAAGAAAGAAAGAAAGAAAGAAAGAAAGAAAGAAAGAAAGAAAGAAAGAAAAGAAAGTTATACACTCTACCAACTGAGTTCTAGCCTTAGCCCAAATTCAGACTCTTCATTGAGATCAATTTGAATTTCATATTTAAAGACATATGAATTTAGGAAATGATAAAGTACCTAAAACACTTCCTTATGCCAAACGGCAAGAAGTAAGATTAATAAACAACCCAAAATTTGCAGAAAAAGAGATGAAGAAGAGCCAGAACAATCTATTGCACCTTTGGGTGCAGCCATCCATAAAGATGAACTTATTAATATAAGGAAGTTATAAGAATATTTAGTGATATAGTTTTATGGTAAAGAAAACACCAATAATAATAACACAAACCACAAATCAAAAAACCCGATTGTATAACAACTATTCAACTTGATATTCTGAAACCACTGAGTTATTTGTAACACTATTCTCGAGTTAAACTGAGATATTAAAAGTACAGAATAAATATTGCAAAATGAATATGCACTTAAATACCTATGGAATAAAATGTTATTAGTTTTGTTTTTCTTTGTTGTTGTAAATATCTGACAGAAACAACACAATGGATAAAGTGTTCGTTTATTGTACAGTTCATAGATCCACACATGGTAGTGTCTCTCTTCAAAAGGGGGAAATGGCAGCCTGTCACACTGAGTGCTCAGTAAAGAAGTAAAGAGCAAAGCATTCCTGTACTCAACTTTTCTTGTTCCATTTTATTCTGTCTGGCAATTGGGGTGTGTCTGCTTACCTAGGTTAACCTAGTCGAGAAAATTTTCATACACATCCCCAGAGGTTATCTCCAAAGCAATCCTGTCAAGTTGGCAGGAGAATGGTAGCCTTGTTTGTATTCAGTTTGAGCACACAAATAATAAATTTTTAATCACAAATAATATGTCAATGATACAATAAGGAGAGAAATCAAAGTACTTTCCCCGTTCTCATTTAACCAAGGGTGTAACTAGATTTGAATTCTTTACTTTGATCTCCCTGTCTTCTGTCCTCTTGCATAAGTATACATCTGTGCCTGCCTGAGTTCTGCATTGTGAATTTTTGACTGTGTCTGTCCTGAGCACAGGAATCTCCTATTTTTTTTTATTGTCCAGCACAGAAAGCAGAATGTGAGAAAGACAGAGACAATTTATATAAAAATTTAACAGTTTTATAAGAGATTTAATTACTAATTCCAACTGACCTAGAGAGCAAGCTGTACTACAAACAGATTTTTTTATCAAGTGATACTGATTTATTGTGTTCAACATATAGGGTGAATATTAATTTTGTAAGACTGCTCTCATTCTATAGTTGCCTTTACCAGAGGATGATTATCACAAACTTGTATTACTCGTAAGTCAGGGCATGAAAAATTGCATAATTTAGGATTACAGCTGTACATGAGAAATCCAGGGAAAGTAAGGTTCTATGTTACACTGATTTCTTAAAGACAATTTATAATAAAAAAACAAGGTGAGTGCACAATAGGATAGTAGTAATAGCAACATAGATTATTTTCTTTGGCTGTGAGGTCCAGCAAAATACTTGTCTTTCAGAATGTAAGACATTTTTATCATAACACATTGTCAAGGCAAGGCAATGCAATATTTGTAGTCTTACTGTGTACCATGTCATGTGACTTTTACAAGAGAATGCATTGTGTATTTAAATTGTTATGTATTTACCACCAGTAATCTGTCACTATAACAACTACTAAAGAGTAACTCTGTAATACGTACATAGGTAGCTATTTTTGGTATCTTTCAAAATGTTATTTTTTTCTGTGTTAAAATAAAACTTATTTAGAATAGAAAGATGACCATAAGTAACATATTAGTATGAATTACATAAAGTTTTGTGTACTTGGATTAATTCATGTTTCTGTTTATATTTTTGTGTGTTTGTTTTTAGAGATAGGGTTTCTCTGTGTAACCTTGGCTGTTCTGGGCTCACTTGTAGATCAGGCTGGCCTCGAACACACAGAGATATGCCTTCCTTTGACTCCCTTAGTGCTTGGATCACAGGTGCATCACCAAGCCTGGCATCCTTATCAGATTTTAACTTAAGTATTTAGTCATTTTTTTTTTTTTTTGGACATTTAGTCTGTTAGATATCCAGAAATCAGGGACTGTTTTCTTTTACTAAGAGTTTATTATGTGTCCTCTATATTTTTGTTATGTTAAAATATCTCAAACCCACAAGATCTTTTTTTCATGTGTTTGTTTGTTTTTAGATATAGGCTTTCTCTAAATAGCCTTGGCAGTCCTGGACTCCCTTTGTAGAACATGCTATCCTTGAACTCACAGAAACGCATCTGCTTCTGCCTCCCTGAATGGTGGGTTTGCAGGCATGCACTACCACACCTGGCAAGATTCCCAAATTTTAAGCTGTCATGGATTGTAAAATCAGGGCATTTGATATTGAGCAAACTTTTAAATACTTCTTGAGTATTTTTGTCTTGAATTCTCACTGAAGGTAGATATGTCACATAGTTGCTATAAGAATATTTCCAGTGTTGTAGCTCAGTAACCAATTGGTTTCCCATAGTGAGGGGAACAAGGACTATTTCTAACAGGAACTCAATGACTGGCTCTTTGGCCTCCCCACCCCCCAAGGGAGGAGCAGTCCTGTTAGGCCACAGAGGAGAGCTTTGCAGCCAGTCCTGAAGATACCTGATAAAACAGGATCAGATGAATGGGGAGGAGGTTCCCCCTGTCAGTGGACTTGGCAAGGGGCACGGTGGAGATGAGGGAGGGAGGGAGGGACTGGGAGGGAATGAGGGATCGGGACACGGCTGGGATACAGAGTTAATAAAATGTAACTGATAAGAAAAAAATAAAATTCAAAAAAAATTAAGAAGTGAACTGCAGATGTGACAATAATACAAACTAGATGAAACAAGGGAAGATTGTAACTAGGTAAAGCAATTTAAGGGAAAATGCACTGTAACTTATTTTGGACTTTGACACTGACTTGAATAAAACCAATTATTTGGGGGAAAAAAAAGAATATTTCCAGTGTTTATTTTTAATTGTTCTGACTTCATATTGTTTGACTGTAGTAAATGTATTGATTATTTTAAAATATTTTCTCAGCACTGTTATCGATTTAAGTAAACGGAATGAAGACAAAGAGCATATTTTAAAATCTCTAATTGTTTTTAAAATTTATATGAAATATATAATTTATAAGCAATAAAATTTAATAAAAATTAACCACAAATATTTCAGACTAGTCTCTTGCTGTTTGCATGACAGATGGCAATATTTCTAGAGCTATAAATATAAATTATAGTGTATTTGCCATTGGGTGTTCATTTGAATAATTTCAAATATATTTGACTACTTGTTTTCATAAATATGTAAATATTTTGTTTCAACTCTGGGGACCAAATCTGTGTATTACATCCAAATACTGAGCTAAAGGGAACAATTATCCACTGAACTAGGTTCCAGAATTTACGATGTAACTAATTTGCCAAAGTGAATGACTTTCAGCATCTGACTTTCAAAAGTGAGTATCACATAGCAGAGTGAATGTAGTGTCTGGATATTTGTGCTGAAGCATTCTGCATTGATATTAAAATAAAGAATAAAGGATAATAATTTTCTAACAAACAAAATAAAATTTCAAATCAAAACATCAAGTTACTTCCATATAAAGTTCCTTTTTTCCCAATTTTATAATGTATATTGATAAAGCTTTTTAAAAAGATATCTTTTAGAAAATGTAAAAATGACTATTAAAAGTATTTTGTATGAAAGGTATGCTTATATGCAAACAACATCCAAATATTCTACTGAAGATTGAATGGAAGTCGATTTTATGTGCATGCAACTGTTTCGCTCTAAATCAATTGTATTTTAGAAATTCTGAGTTTCACGAAAGTTGACCTTTAGTGAGCTTTATTTGGTGTCATGTACACAATGCCCTCGCATTCCTGCCCAGAAGATAATAGATCTTATTAGATCTTAATGAAAATCAAAATTTTCTATATTCAGTAATTAGCTGGTAAAACTAATTAGTTGAGGACCTATAAGACTAGTGTTAAAGGTGATTAAGCCAAGTTAATGATTACAAAAATAATTATATATCCACGGTGAACTTCAAGATTATAATTGGACTGTCTTTCCCAGTTAATTAGATAATTAGCAGACAAAGATTGTTTAAAAAACTTTGTGCAGTTGGAAAGTGACTTCTTAGGAAATCTCACATTTACATATGCTATTTACGATAATTTGATGTCACAAATCTTACAAAGTTAGATGCATCAACGTAATTTTCATTGCTCACAGTAAGTAGTTATCCAATTAATGGCTTTGTTATTGGTTTCTTTTCATTCCAAGTGAAATTTTATCCAAATATCAGTAAGCATCAACTAAATACATAAATTAAAAATATGTATATTTGTTGGTTGGTTCCCTTCAACTATTGAGTAACTTATAGATTATACTATGTTTTGTTCCTTTAGTGTTCCTGGTACAAACTAGAATATGTTTCCTGAATAATTCAATTACCATATTTTACATTCACAAAGTATATTTATTCTGATCAAAATTTGCTTGTTTCATCAACCCTTAATTGTATGTTTCTGGAAACTGTCTTAAATAGAGACTCATTTTCATACTGCTACTAATTAATCCAGTAAAAAACGTTATTTATTCATCTAACCTTATTTATACCTATTTCTTTCCATAGACTAAAGAATACAGGAGGATTATTTGTAAGGTCAGTTTCATTTATTCCTTTCTTTCTTTTTTCTTTCTTTTTATTTCATACCTTCCTTTCTTCCTTTCTTTGCTTCTTTCTTTTTGTATGGACACAATCATACAAATCATTTGAGAACTATCTAAAATTAAAATCTCTGAAAATAAGAATAATTTGATTGTTGTAAAAGTCATTTTAATTCCCCAGATGAAAGCATGCGATTTGTAAACCTTACCCAAGTCTTACAAATACATGGCTTGGGCTGATGAGGCCTTGATTGTTATCTCTGGCTTCTCTCAGTTTATGACTTTCTTGTTCTGCTTGGCCTCAAACTAACTCTAGTCTTCTGTTCTAATCTTCAGGCTCCTTCTAATCCTCTGGCTCATTCTAACTTTACCTCTGTCAGCAGCCTCTCTCTGTACAACCAACAACTGTCCTGGGAGATGCCAGGAAAAATTTTATTCATATAATCTTGAAGAGATTAAAATATTTTAAAACAGACTATTTAGTAAGAATTAATTAAATATCAATATAATGTTAACTAATTGTATATAATGTGGAAAAACTGCTTGTGGATGACAGTTATGTTGACTATAAGAAATCTAATGCTCGTTGGCTAGAGGAATTTAACTGGAGTTAGTGAGCTAAGTTAGTCAGGGCAGAAAACAAGAGTAAATTCAAATTTACTTAATATTGAATTCTTTTTTTTTTTATGCACTTATTTTTTTTTTATTTTATTTTTCTTTTTAGTTACATTTTGTTAACTCTGTGTCCCAGCTGTATCCCGCTCCCTCATTCCCTCCCCAACCCCACACTCCCTCCCTGGTCTCCTCCCTGCCCCTTTCCAAGTCCCCTGATAGGGGAGGACCTCCTCCCCTTTCATCTGACCCTGTTTTATCAGGTATCTTCAGGGCTGGCTGCAAAGTCCTCCTCTGTGGCCTAACAGACTGCTCCTCCCCTGGGGGGGGGGGTGTCAAACAGCCTGCCCTTGAGATCCTGTTAGAAATAGTCCGTGTTCCCCTTACTTTGGAAAACTACTTGGTTACTGAGCTACCACGGGCCACATCCGAGCAGAAGTTCTAGGTTATATCCATAGATGGTCCTTGGTTGAGTGTCAGTCTCAGAAAAGACCCTGTGCCCAGATATGTTTGGTCCTTGTAGAGCTCCTATCCTTTCCATATCATACTAACTTCCCTTCTTTCATATGATTCCCTGCACTCTGCCGAGGGTTTGGTTATGAGTCTTAGTGTCTGCTTTGAAACACTGCTAGGTAGAGTCTTTCAGATGCCTTTTGTGATAGACTCCTGTCATAAGTTCAATGCACATCCCATTTGTCTTTCTAAATGAGGATTAATCACCTTCGCCTGTGTCCACTTTCTTGATTATCTTCTTTAGGTGTGTAGATTTCATTATGTTTATCATGTCTTGTAGGTCTATATAAGCGAGTATATACCAAGTTTGTCTTTCTCCTTCTGGGATACTTCACTCAGAATGATCTTTTCTAGATCCCACCACTTGCCTGCAAATTTCATGATTTCTTCCTTTTTGATTGCTGAGTAGTATTCCATTGTGTAAAAATACCACAGTTTCTGTATCCATTCCTCCGTTGATGGACCTCTGGGTTGTTTCCAAGTTCTGGCTATTACAAATAAAGCTGCTATGAACATGGTTGAACAAATGTCCTTGTTGTGTACTTGAGCAAATTTTGGGTATATACCTAGGAGTGGTATAGCTGGGTCTTGAGGTAGCACTACTCCTAGTTGTCTGAGAAAGCGCCAGATTGACTTCCAGAGTGGTTGAACCAGTTTACATTCCCACCAGCAATGGAGGAGGGTTCCCTTTTCTCCACAACCTCTCCAGCATGTGCTATCACTTGAGTTTTTCATCTTGGCCATTCTGATGGGTGTAAGGTGATATCTCAGGGTCGTTTTGATTTGCATTTCCCTAAAGGCTAATGAGGATGAGCATTTCTTTAAGTGTTTCTCTGCCATTCGACGTTCCTCTTTCGAGAATTCTCTGTTTAGCTCTGTTCCCCATTTTTTAAGTAGATTACTTGGTTTGTTGCTTTTCTGCTTCTTTAGTTCTTTATATATACTTGATATTAGCCCTCTGTCAGATAAAGGGTTGGTGAAGATTCTTTCCCAATCTGTAGGCTGTCTATTTGTTTTGATGACAGTGTCTTTTGCTTTACAGAAGCTTTTCAGTTTCATGAGGTCCCATTTATTGATTGTTGCTCTTAGAGCCTGTGCTGTTGGTGTTCTGTTCAGGAAGTTGTCTCCTGTGCCAATGAATTCTAGGCTGTTTCCCACTTTTTTTTTCCAGCTGATTTAGAGTATCTGGTTTTATGTTGAGGTCCTTGATCCACTTGGACTTTAGTTTTGTGCAGGGTGATAGATATGGATCTATTTTCATTTTTCTGCATGTAGACATCCAGTTGGTCCAGCACCATTTGTTGAAGATGCTGTCTTTTTTCCATTGAATGGATTTGGCTTCTTTGTCAAATATTGAGAATTCATAGGTGTGTGGGTTTATTTCTGGGTCTTCTATGCGATTCCATTGATCCTCCTTTCTGTTTCTATGCCAATACCATGAAGTTTTTATTACTGTTGCCCTGTAGTACAGCTTGAGATCGGGAATGGAGATACCTCCAGATGATCTGTTGTTGTACAGGATCGTTTTGGAGATTCTGGGTTTTTTGTTTCTCCATATGAAGCTGAGAATCTTTTTTTCAAGGTCTGTAAAGAATTGAGTTGGTATTTTGATGGGAATTGCATTGAATCTGTAGATTGCTTTTGGCAGGATGGCCATTTTCACAATGTTAATCCTACCAATCCATGAGCACGGGAGATCTTTCCATCTTCTGAGATCTTCTTCAATTTCTTTCTTCAAAGACTTGAAGTTTTTCTCAAATAGGTCTTTCACTTGCTTGGTTAGAGTCACACCAAGGTACTTTATGTTGTTAGTGGCTATTGTGAAGGGTGTTGTTTCCCTAATTTCTTTCTCAGCCTTTTTGTCTTTGGTATACAAGAGGGCCTCTGATTTTTTTGAGTTGATTTTGTATCCTGCCACTTTGCTGAAGGTGTTTATCAGCTGAAGAAGTTCTCTGGTTGAATCTTTGGGGTCGCTCATGTATACTATCATATCATCTGCAAATAGTGACACTTTGACCTCTTCCTTTCCGATTTGTATCCCCTTGATCTCCTTTAGTTGTCTTATTGCTCTGGCTAGGACTTCAAGTACAATGTTAAAGAGATATGGAGAGAGTGGGCAGCCTTGTCTTGTCCCTGATTTCAGTGGGATTGATTTAAGTTTCTCTCCATTGAGTTTGATGTTGGCTATAGGCTTGCTGTATATTGCCTTTACTATCTTTAGGTATGTGCCTTG
>NW_026594428.1:2737904-2810766 GCF_907164565.1 Psammomys obesus | reverse complement strand
TCGGGGTAACCAGCCTTTCTGTTCTCTGGTTTGGCCCTGGTTAGTCTCAAACTGGAGGGCTGATGTGCCCCGCCAGCTCAGTGCTGCTCCGCCGCCAGGTTAGAAAGTCCCGCTGTAACTGGAGACTGGGTTGCTAGTCCAGATGCTTTCTGGGAAGTCCTGGGGTCTCTTTACTGTGCTCTCCAAGCTTCGGAGGCCCAGCGCCTGGTGTGTCTAGCTTGTATGGCGTTTCTGTCTGGTTTTGGTGAGTATATAGCGTATTCTCTGTCACTGTGGTATTGGGCGGGCCGTACCGTCAGTGATAGCGATCCTGCGGAGCTAGTATTTAATATTGAATTCTTAATATCCAGTAGCAATTGATAATCAGTGATGCCAGGTATCAAAACATGCTGAAGTATCCAGAAGATATTTGGTCTCATGTTAATTTTTACCATTAGACAGGTAATTTAGCTGCAAGAGTACTTAGCGTTTTGAGTCTCAGAAAGATAGCTTAGTTCTTGGATAAAAGTGAGACTAATCAAATTAAATAAATGATACAAAAATCTGGCTAGAAATCCCTAAATTTAAGGAAACAATAAGCCCATATAACTAACCCTTAATGAATAAATTCAATGAGCCTATAAAATAAAGTAAAATAAAATAAAAAGAACATGTGGCTCTGCATGGAAACAGGCTTCCTATGGTTAATTGTTCAACAGACTCAATGCAGTACCCAGAGGACCCAAGGCACTGCCATTTTGATTTGCTAAGTGAACAGACTCCAAACAATCTGTTGTCTCATGCTTCAAACTAGAGATTTGGTGGCTGGTCAGTCAACATTACAGAAGAGTAGTGAAAGTCTGTGAGCTCTTGTAGCTGGAAAGGAGATTTCTTCCAGTGTAACTGACAGCCTTTGATTTGGAAGAGGCTTTTCTGGAACATACACTTTGTAGGTGAAAACAGGAAAGCACAGCAATCAACATGAGAGGGAAAAAGAGATAGCTGTTTTCTACTTTGAATACAGAACTGGTTCAGAACACTCTTTAGACCTAATCACTGTACCTTCCAAAGAAGTTTCCCTACATACTGTTTTTTTTAAATATATTTTTTTATTAATTACAGTTTTTTCAGTTTGTATCCCTGCTGTAGTCCCCTTCCAATTCCACCTTTCTCCCTCATCTCCTCCCACATCCCTCCCCCAGTCCACTTATAGGGAGGTCCTCCTTTTCTTCTATTTGATCCTAGCTTACCAAGTCTCATCAGGACTGGCTGCCCTGTGGCCTGGTAAGGCTGCTCTCCCATCAGGAGAAGGTGATCAAAGAGCAGACCAATCAGTTCATGTCAGAGACAGACCCTGTTCCCCTTCCTAGGGAACCCACTTGGACACTGAGCTGCCACGGGCTACATCTGAGCAGGGATTCCAGGATAAGTGGTCTTTTACTGTTAATTCTTGTTAATATCCAAAACTTTGAACAAATTGTATATATTGCCTGGGAAATTTTGAAAATCTTTT
Organism: Psammomys obesus; assembly: GCF_907164565.1. Lineage (NCBI taxonomy): Eukaryota > Metazoa > Chordata > Mammalia > Rodentia > Muridae > Psammomys > Psammomys obesus. The sequence goes on along the minus strand of NW_026594428.1, from coordinate 2,809,274 downwards.
GAAAGGAAACGAAATAATAGTTCATAAAAATGTCATTGATGTGGATTTAGGAAGAATTACATCACTAAGAAACTGCTTAAAATTTAGAAACAGAAGGAATATTTTTCAGTGTTCAGTCAACAGCACACATTAGTGAATTTCATTTCCCTGGACCCATGAAGCCATTGAGCAGAGAAAGAGGAATAGGTAGGATTGAGGGAAAGTGATATGTAATGAATGTATATTTTTCTTTCCAAAATTTCCTCAACCCTGTATTTATGTAGTATTTATATTATATTAGATAGTATAAATAAATATATTTAAACTTCATGGTAGTATACAAGCTAAAATATATAGTAATATTTTCATTCATTGTGTCTTAAAATCTATAGAATGTCAATTATTATAAAAAAATATTTCATTAGAAATTATGATTAACACCAAATTAAGTTAAAATACCCAGAATATTGTGATTGAGGTAAATGCACATATAGCAATTAGGCCCTCATTTAAAATATCATTTTATGTCAAGAGCTCCTGTATCTTCAAGAAAATGATAAAAGCAGATTACAGAAGACTATTCCTACTAAGTATCAAGGCACAACTATATGAAATTCTGTAAGAGTCAGACTTCAGTAATGAATTTTTATTTATATATTAAATGCTTACCTGAATTAATGTAGCATTGTACTGTTTAGAAATAATTATGTTTGAATAATACAATTTTAATAATATATTTTAAATCATAATCTTTGGAAAGTATACATCAAATTATGTTGATTTAAAAACAAATATTATAGTAATAGTGCAATAATTATTTTAATAGTATTCAATTAATTCCAAAACTTTTTTATAAGATTGATTTAGATAGGCTGTTGGGTTCTTTGAGTTTTGTTTTTTTTCTGAACATATTTTTACTTTTATAAACACTGGAGATTCTCTGCAATATAGCTCAGGAATTCAAAACAAACATTTTACTGAGTATTTTCACATACTTTCTATGAACAGTAATGAAGTTATTACTCAATTTACCATGACATTGTTTCTGAATTTGCTGCCCACAAAAATTTCTTAAAGATCAATGCCCCCAAATTTATTGGTTTAATTATGATGGAATATTTTTGTTAGATTATTTCAATTGTTATTTTTTACATTATTAATTCATAGAGAAATAAGAAAAATCCCCTTAAACTCCACCTATGTTTCAGTAAGATGAAGAATTAAACAAGCATTTCACTGTCACTGCCTCTTGAAGATGTTTCTACCTCTAAATGCCATAGGAACATTCTTCGGCTCTCATTCACTTCTTCAGCTCTCATTCAGTCATGTTTCCAGCATTCAAATAAAAGCTCAATTTTTAACATCATGAGACTTGTAACAAAATATATTCGAGTTACCTTATTTATGTATTTTTCCTGTGCTGTGTATAGAAGAATTTTTCTTCTACATATAGAATTATATTTAATGATCACTATTCTGGGTAAAATAGTATATTAGTAGCTATAATGCCTTTTATTTAGAGTATTTATACGGCTGATTTGATAATTTGCTTTTATATTCAATGGCATTATATGAGTATGTAGAAAGAGAAATTTTCCTCTCTGTTAGTTTTACATTATTGGACTTCCCATTTATTTCAAGTAAGTATAACTCAAATACTAAAAATCAATTCCTTATTTTGACCTCTTCATTTATGTTTAACATTAATCTTGCTGTACTGTCTCAAAACTACTGAAAGCAGTATACAGATTCAACGCAATTCCATCAAAATACCAATATAATTCTTTACAGACCTTGAAAGAAAAATTCTCAACTTCATATGGAAAAACAAAAAACCCAGAATTTCCAAAAATATCCTGTAAAACAACAGGTCATCTGGAGGTATCTCCATCCTGATCTCAAGCTGTACTACAGAGCAATAGTAATAAAAATGGCATGATATTGGCATAGATGAAGAAAAGTAGATCATTGGAACCGAATAGAAGACCCAGAAATGAACCCAAACACCTATAAATACTTGATTTTTTACAAAGAAGCCAAAACCATCTTCAACAAATGGTGCTGGTCCAACTGGTTGCTTACATACCAAAAAAAAAAAAAAAAAAAAAAAAAAAAAAAAAAAAAAACCATGAAAATAGATCCATATGAATCACCTGCACAAAACTAAAGTCAAAGTGGATCAAAGACCTCAACATAAAACCAGATACACTAAATAAGTTTGAAGAAAAAGTGGGGAAGAGCCTAGAACTCATTGGCATAAGAGACAACTTCCTGAACAGAATACCAACAGCACAATCTTTAAGATCAACAATCAATAAATGGGACCTCATGAAACTGAAAAGCTTCAGTAAAGCAAAAGATACTGTTTTCTGAGAAAAACGACAGCCTATAGAGGGGGAAAGAATCTTCAACCCCTCTATCTGACAGAGGGCTAATATCCAGAATACATAAAGAAATGAAGTTAAAAAGCAACAAATCAAGTAATCCAATTAAAAAATGGGGCAAGGAGCTAAACAGAGAATTCACTGTAGTGGAATATAGAATCACAGAGAAACACTTAAATGCTCATTGTCCTAAGCCATCAGGGAAATGCACTCAAAATGACCCTGAGATTTCACCTTACACCCATCAGAATGGCTATGATGAAAAACTCAAGTGACAACACATGCTGGAGAGGTTGTGGAGAAAGAGATCCTTCCTTCATTGCTGGTGGAAATGTAAACTTGTACAACCACTTTGGAAATCAATCTGGCACTTTTTCAGACAATTAGGAATAGTGCTTCCTCAAGATCCAGCTATACCACTCCTAGGCATATATCCAAAAGATGCTCAAGTACACAAGTACATTTGCTCAACCATGTTTGTAGCAGCTTTATTCGTAATAGCAAGAACCTGGAAACAACACAGATATCCCTCAACGGAAGAATGCATGCAGAAATTGTGGTACTTTTACATAATGGAATACTACTCAGCAATTAAAAATGAGGAAATCATGAAATTTGCAGGCAAATGGTGGGATCTAGACAAGATCATCCTGAGTGAGATATCCTAGGATCAGAAAGACACACATGGTATATACTCACTTATATAGTCCTATAAGATAGGATAAATATACTAAAATATGTGCACCTAAGGAAGATAAACAAGAAAGAGGACCTGGGCTAAGATGATCAATCCTCACTTAAAAAGACAAATGGCATTGACATTTGATGTAGGAGAAAACAAGAAACAGGATAAGAGCCTACGGCAGAGGGCCTCTGAAAAACTCTGCCTAGCAGTTTATCAAAGCAGATGCTGGGATTCATAACCAAACCTTTGGTAGAGTGCAGGGAATCATATGATAAAAGGGGGAGTTAGTATGACCTGGAGAGGACAAGAGCTCCACAAGGACAAAATATATCAGGGCACGGGGGTCCTCTATAAGACTGTTTCTCCAACCCAGGACCATGTATGTATATAACATAGGACTCCTGCTCAGATATAGCCCATGGCAGATCAGCATCCAAGTGGTTTCCTTAGTAAGGGGAACAAGGACTATTTTTGACATGAACTCAATGCCTGATTCTTTGACCTTCCTTGCCCCTCGAGGGAGGAACAGCCTTGCTAGGCCAAAGAGGAGGACATTGCAGCCAGTCCTGGTGATACCTGATAAGGTAGGGTCAGATGGAAGGGAAGGAGGAACTTCCCTATCAGTGGACTTGGAAAGGGACAGGGAGGAGATGAGGAAGGGAAGGTGGGATTTGGAGGGAATGATGGAGGGGGCTACGGCTGGGATACAAAGTAAATAACCTGTGATTAATATTAAAAATAATAAACTGCAGTGTTTTGTCACAATGCTGATGCTACAGTAACAAGAATGACAGTGATCACTAATTTGCTATATGGACTACAGAAAATCAGCTCCAAATCATTTATTTCCAGTTCTACTATGTACACTGCAAAGAAATAATTACAAGTCCATGTGCACACATCAACTACACAAAACATTAAAAAAAGTGTCTTGTGAAAAATTTTATCAAGTTTAATTACCTGAATATCATAAATGAGCTTAATAATACATTTGACAAATGTTTTTGGAAATGCTTATCCTGTCTCCAGAGTATGTAAATGTTTAGTATTTTATTAAATAGAAAATGAAATGAATGTGTACACTAAATAGAATACAATTGAGTATGGTAAAAGTGATGAAATCACTAGATAAATAAAGTATTTCTTACAAGAGTAAATACGTTTCAATACCAGCACCTACATAAAAAGGCAGGTACCAAAGTTTAACATGTGCAATCCCAGATCCCGGAGGGTTGGTGGGCAGTCCAGTAAAAACATTAACTCCTATTCAGTGAATGTTCTTGTCTTATGCATGCCTTTGAACACAGCACTTGGGGTTCCAGCAGAGCCAGGTGCATCTCTATGAGTTTGAGGCAAGCCTGGTCTACAGAATGAGTTCCAGGAAGGAAGGGCTACACAGAGAAACATATAAATCAAATGACAATAATACATATGTCTACCTAAACATCCTTAGTCATCAGGGAAATGCAAATCATAACAACCCTGAGATTTCACTTTACACCCACCAGAATAGCTAAGATCAAAAACTCAAGTGACAACACATGCTTCAGAGAATGTGGAAAAAGGGGAGCCCTCCTCCAATGATGGTGAGAATGTAAACTTGTACCACCACTTTGGAAATCAATTTATTGCATTCTCAGAAAACTAGTAATAGTGCTTCCTCAAGACCCAGCTATCCACTCCTGGGCATATACCCTGAAGATCATCAACTATTCTACAAGGACATTTGTTCAACTATCCTCAGAGCAGGTTTATTTGTAATAGCCACAATCTGGAAACAAATTAGATGTTCCTCAATTGAAGAATGGATACAGAAATGATGGTACATTTACACAATTAAACACTAATTAGCAATTAAAAACAAGGAAATCATGAAATTTGCAGGCAAATGGTGGAAACTAGAAAAGATCATCCTGACTGAGGTATCCCAAAAGCCAAAAGACATGCATGGCATATTCTCACTTCTAAGTGGCTATTACCCAATATGAAAATAATTACAGAGATTAGTTGCAAGTGTTAGTGTTCCTCAGTAGCAGCCAACTGCCACCTTTTATTTTTAAAAACTAAAGTTTTATTATAAGCCGCATTCTTATGTTTCTTTTCTGATCCACAGCTCTGATTTTCATGGCTATTCCTCTGTAATAGGTATCTGTGCCTCTATCTCACAGACAACTTTATGTTTGATACAGAGATGCTCTTCATGAAAGTCATTTATATTTATCAATATTATATTTACATGTATGTACATAACTTTATATTTTATGCTGATACATTTAACTATTAATAAGAATATGATAATATTTATTATTAATGTTATGTAATTTGCAGATTCTCTTTGTTATATTGATATTGGTCTACATATTACTAAATGTTTGTGTATTGAGTGGACGTTAAACATTTCCAAAAACATCTCTTAGAAGTATATTCACATTCTCTTAGGGTATCTTGGTAGTTAGTTTTGATGAAAAAGTTTTAAAAAACATATTTGTGTGTGTGTGTGTGTGTGTGTGTGTCTGTGTCTTTGTGTCTGTGTGTGGCGTAGTATTCACTAATGCTTGTATGGGCTTTTTTGCCTTTTATTCATTTGTAGAGACTAAACTGAACTTGAATATGATGTTACATTGCCATCTCATTTAATAATTTGCAGTTATATTCCATTTAGTACACATGTATTTTTTTCATAATTTTTAATAGATGGATATTCACCCAAAATACTATTGCTATAAAGGTAAAATTTCTGATTAAAAATTATTATCTTAGGACCAGGGAAGTTGAACATACTTTTAAGATTTCATGAAAATTGAATTTCTTCAGTTCTCTGTTGGTTGTCATAATTATCACCAACTACTTTATATTAAACATTTTACTTCTTAATTGATTCATTTAAATCCTTCATATATTCAGGAAATACATTTATGACTTGCATTTACCCATGGTAACCCATTAGTTGTATTCTCTCTAACACATTATTGAAGACTATTTTTAACTCTTGAGGGTATTCAGGTTTGGTTAACTTTATTAAACTGGTGGATCAATACCTTTTAATCCAAATATATCTGAGAATCACCGAGGGAACATTTAAAAGTAATAATGTCTTCTTCTGAAATTTTGATCCAATTGATCTGCAATAGTTCTTGGTATTATGTGTCTAAGATGTGTTCCCATATGACTTCACTGAAATCTTCGTTAGTAATCACTGGATTAAAAGCAGGCAAGTCTTTCACTGCATATGCTAAAGCAACAACATGAAACAAGTACTGTATATAGTAAAGAGGCTCCACGAAACAGGCATTGTGCAATTCTTTCTGCTTTGAGAAACAGGTTTAATTCACAGTGCACTGAGTGGATGAACCTCCTTTGCTGGGTGTGTGATATCTTAGCTTTTTCCCCTATGTTTTCTCCTGGATATACTCGAGTGAGGCTATTTCTCGAGTGAGGCTATTTTTTGTTACGGTTAGTTTTTTTTTTTTGGTTTTGTTTTGTTTTTTGTTTTTTTAATGAGAAACTATTCACCACCAGTAGGGCCAACAATTTATACATATGTATTTATGTTTTATTTATATATATAATTTGAAATTTTGTAGAGTCATTTGAATCAGGCAGTTCTGATTCTATAGCCTTACACTGAAGGACAACATACGTCTATATTACCTTGTTTTCTGTTGCATGGCAGAATACCCAAGAGTGGACACTTTACAAAGAACATTTATTGGCTGAGGAGCCTGGTTGTTGAAGTGCCCAAGTGTCATGGCCAAATTCTGGTTGTTGCAAAGGATGGTGGATTAGAAATAGGAGCACCAATGTGCCTAATGCATCATGTACTGAGAAAAATGCTCTGGAATATTTTGAGAAACCAGCATTTTCCTTGCTATTATTGACTACATCCCATAAAGCTTATGCTTTTCATCCTCAGTTCTAATTTCACCACACTGAGAAATAAGACTCCAGCACATGAACTACATGGAGGCAACTGACAGCAAAAAATAGTACTATTGTTTCTTCCATGTAAGTATGATTGGGGTCAATCCCACTAATATACATACATTATCCCATTACAGTAGGTGATTAGCTGAAATCAATTGAGAATTTTATATATTCAAACATGACTTAGAAATATTAAAATGTAACAATAGCCATAATTTTAATCATAAGTAACTGTTTGGACAAAATGTATAGAAAATGAATTGTCTTTTATGTATGTAAAATGTATTTTATACATTTTAATGTATAGAAAATGAATTGTTGTCACTGGCTCAAATTCAATTATTTATATTATTTTCATTTTTGATTATTTTTTTACTATTTATTCAATTTACATAATGATCATAGCCTCCTCTCTTGTATCATCTTGATTCAACCCTGTCTCCCCTTTCCTTGCTAGCCTTTTTCCATATTCCTGAGAAAGGAAACCTTCCTCCCCTACCACCGGACCCCAACCTATCACGTCTCTTCAGGACTGGCTGCATCCTTTTTCTCTGTGACCTGGAAAGGCTATCCTGCCAAGGGGAAGCTATCCAGGACCAGTTAACAGAGCCCATGTGAAAGACAGTCCCTGCTTCTCTTACTAAGGACTCCACATGGAGACTGGGCTACCTACAAGCTACATCTGAACAGGGGGTCTAGGTCCTGTCCATGCATGATCCTTGGTTGGTACATCATTCTTTGCAGGGCACCCTGGAACCAGATTGGTCAGCTTTGTTGGTCTACTTGTGAAGCTCCTGTCCCCTCTGTGTCCTCCTATTCCCCAGTTCTTCCAAAAGATTTCCTTTGTTTAGAAAAGCTATACTCAGATTCCAAATGGTATTCCCTATTAAAAGGGTTATGGGCTGTCTGTGACATGAACTCAGTGGCACATTCTTTGATCACCTGCTCCTGGGGGGCGGGGGATGCAACCTTGTCAAACCACAGAGAAAGATGATACAGCCAGCCTTGATGGTACCCTATAAGTTAGGGTCAAATACCAGGGGAGGAGGTCCTCCCCTATCAGGAAACTAGGAAAATGACATAGTGGTAGAATAGGGAGAGTGAGTGGGACTAGGAGGAGACCAAAGAGAGGTCTACAGTAGGGATATAAAGTGAATAAATTCTAATTAATTAATTAAAAAAACATGAAAAGGTATAAACATTATTTGCTCTTGATGTTATTTTGCAAATGAGCAACAGAACTTTTATTGATTCCTCCATATCATGAGTGAAAGATAAAGAAGAATTAGCAGTAATTATGATAACAAGAACTGCTGCAGATCATCTATCGTTTGACCTTAAGTAGAGAAATGAAATTGTTCTTCAGGATGTAAAGATGTGCCAACAGTCCGTGATTTATTTTTATTCAGCACTATATCTATTCCCTTATTGATCTATTTTATGTAAACACTGCAACCAAACACTCAATAATTCTTAGTTTGGATGTAAATCTCTACATGAAGAACCTTGACGTATGGAAGAGAATTATTTTGAAATTATTTTCTTAGATTTTTTTTTTCCTACAGTGAATCTGGTTGTTTGTTCTTTAGAAGCTTGAAGTTTTGTTTTCAACAAGTGATTTTTTTTCAAAATATGACTGAAAGCTTTTTTATAAATGCTGACACTTCAACTAAGGATTAACACCCAGCTCTGAAGCAAACACATTATGACTTACATGTTTGATTTTGTTCTGTTTTCCTCACTTAACTTACATGTTTCAGTAGGCATGTGCTTACCTTTTTGGAATGCAAATATGCAGAACTAATGCTATTACTCTGGCACTAGCCTGGAAATTAATTACCTTAACAATGGACCATAGAAACAGTAACATTTGCATTTTGAGTATAAAAAATAAATTATAGTTGACACATGCCCTTCATCTATTCTGATCTCTCAAGTATAAAAGCCAATTGGCTTTGTAAGTAATTTATCTGCATGAGCAGATCCAACAATAAAAGATAAAACAGTCATGTTTCAGAATTTGTGTACTGTCATCTGTTTTCATGAGGAAAAATTTCTTTTGAGGCTGCAGATTAAGAATAATTTGGAAGTGGCAACCATGTCAATATTAGAAACTATAGATGTACTTTACTGCTTAAACCAAAGTCTACATGGATAATGTAAGAGTAATCAATAACTAATGTTGGATGATAAGGGAAGTAGTGTTCTATTTAGGAGCAAAAAAAAGTCAGAGTGAAAAAATTGATATTTGTTGGCATAATAATTGTGCGCATTATAAACTTTACCCTTGTTCATTCAAATGCTGATTTCTCTGGTTGCAATCTGAACATGACATTGTAATACTTATTATAAGTATATCCTATTGCAAATTTGTATAAACTTTCCATCCCACTATTTTTTTTCTCTATTCTATCAATAAAATGCCAACCTGCAGATGCTGAGCAATACAGAGAATAGCTTGGGGCATGGGATCCAAGGAGGGGTGGAAAAAGAGAGATAAAGTGAGACTGAGCCATGAAGAAAGAACCAGGAAAGATCAGGAGAAATGAACTGGAGTTAGGAGAGAAATAAAAAGCAAGTGTGACTAGGAAATTTGGCTGGGAGGATGCTAGACCAACTTAGCAGTTTAGAATGGAGTAATTATTAGTCAGTAATGTGTTTTATGCTAATTAGGTTAATCATGGTATCCACATGTCCTTACTTGGGTAAATAGCTGGCTAAAGAATAACTACTATATTAATAATTATATGAATAAATATTAAAAATTAATAATCATTTTACAAACCTTCTCAGAACTAAAAGACAGAATTATTTATTTGGCCTAAGAAATAAGTATGGTCATTCAACGAGAGGTTTTACATGTCTGATATACAGCTACTTTTTCCTTATATGTAGGTTACTGAGCACTGTGGTGATGTATAGAATTGTCTTAAATGATTGACCAACATTTAGAATAATACAGATCTTCAGATAAGTTCAATAACTACAGATGCAGATTATGGAGTTATTAATATCTTATACTAGATAGCCTAATCTAAAATATGACAGGGAAGAATGTATGATGATGAAGAATGTTATGACTATGCTACCTCTATAAACATAATTTTCTTAACAAAAATAATATTCAAATACTCGGAAGGTTTAGGTAGAAAAAAACAACACCAAAAAGGGGAAGGATTGGCCGTTTTCATCTCTGTCTTGAAGAAGACTGGCCGTTAAAATTTGGTTTTACTCACTATACTCAAAAAGCTTTGAACATTTATTCTATTACTAACAAATCTTCAAATGACTTATGGGCTGTTTAAGGAAAAAATCATGTAGAATTTAAAAGCAGCTTATTGATGTTTTATAATATCTATTTGATTCAACAAAGTCTTCAAAGCTTTGATTAATTCATTAGTGGTTGCCTTTTATCCAAAGGGAAAACATATTCATCCATGGGTGAATTGCATTAAATCAAAAGTTTAATCATGAAACAATCACTGTATTCTTAAGCAATTATAACTTAGGCTTCAATCTGAATTAATACCATGCCACTTTTATTGATTTTGCTTTCATTTTTCTGTTATAACAACTTCTCAGTTTTACCTATATTCAATATAATGAAAATTTTCAAGTACAGTTCACTGTTACTCATGATCAAAACATCGGAGAAGGAAAATTATATGTGAAAATAATGTAATGTGTACTATCGTATTTCAAAATGATATTAAAATACAAATCTGAATATGTCAATTTATTATGTTCTTGTATGAATCCACAAAGTATCTGGATTTTGGATAATTTTGTAAGTATTAATAACATTAGTTAATTTTTGAAACAAAATTGACTATATTATATTATATTTAATGATAAAGAAGTATAGATTTATGCAATAGTACCTATGAGTTATAGACGATGATGGAGCTAACATTCTCTATTTTCAACTCTATTACAGATTTTATGGGAATTTTGTGGTATATATGTGAATTCAACTTTCTGGTTATTGGAGAAGGAAGAAATATGCTTTGATCCTATAAAAATCCAACATATGTTATGCTTTGAAAAAGTTTTCAAGAAAGTAGGGCTCTTTGTTTTAATTCCATTGTATGATAGTACATTAAGAATTGGACATAATGATCCATATTGATATTGAACCACTTTAGAAAAAGTTATTTTTTAAAAACTGTTTGGAGAAGTGTTTTATAATTGAAGCTTTCTTTTTTTCTTTTGTTCAAACTACATTAAATAATTCTATTATGCTGTTAGTTAATTATTTAAGTTATCTAGAAATAAAAAATTAAATTAGTATAGATGTGATCAATTATCTTTGTGTTTTGATACTATTTCATGTTTACTGTAAAAATAATTTTCCATTCTTTCATATATTCTCCGGGAATCTTTTTTATCTTTCCTTTTTTTATCTGTCACATTTTATAATAGAATCAACTGAAATTTAAGATTAAAAATTTAAAAACTTGAAATTGAAAACTGATTACAGAACCTCTTTTTGTCCTTCAGTGTAACTATATTCCTCATTCTACTATTTAAGATGGTTTTCATCTTGATTTCAGTGTATACCACAATTGCAAAGGTCCTTGTCTGTGTATTCTGAGTAGCTGTTCCTTTAAACATGTTTTGTGTTAGTAGGAACATTCTCAGTTGACAAGCATTGCCTTTTATTCTCAGAGTAACTCCATAATGATAGTATAGGTATTCCTTTATCTTTCCTTTTTTTGTGACTCTTTTTTATTATTGCCAAAGGCCTGTCTCATTCTTTTTTATTAAGTTTTATTTCTTTATTATGTATACACTATTCTGCCTGCATGTACACCTGTGAACCAGAAGAGGGCACCATACTTAATTACATATGGTTGTGAACCACCACGTGTTTGTTGGGAATTGAACTCAGGACCTCTGGAAGAGCAGCCCATACTCTTAACTTCTGAGCCATCTCTCCAGCCCCCTGTATAATTCTTGAAATACACACATACTCACACACACACACACACACAGAAAGAAAGAGAGAGAGACAAATACACATCTGTGCGCAACCAAGTCCATCCTGTGTAAGTAGATTGTGACCTAGCTGCATGACCCCAAATCACTAAGGAGCTCTCAGACAGTGACAATAACTGAATCTTTACACAGCCACTTGCTGAGATATGGAAAGCTTGACAAATGAGGAGTACGGCAGAACTGGCCAATCAGATATTTCTGTGCACGTTTCTTTTCTCAGCTCTAAAATAATCTTTATGTTTTAAAATAAAGCATTATGAGCTATGGTGTAAAATCATACCATGTTCCAAGATATTTTTCTTACCTACCTTTTTTTTCCTTTTTAATTTTTTTATTCTTAAATTCTAATTCTCAAGCACCAGGTCTCAGCCAGAAACTATAGGTCTCAACTTTCATCCAAGAATCTTCTCTATGCAACAGAAGACACAATTTGATAAACAAATAAACAAACAAACAAAACAGAAAACAAAAAGAAACCATCAAAATGTGACCAAATAAAAAACAAACAAAGAAAAAACAGCAACAACAACAAAAGAAAAAACATTGCTGGTGGGGTGCCCAGAACCACTTCCAAGGGATATTAGTGAAAAGTGGTCAAAAAAGTTTCAGAAAACCTGCGATGAAGCTGCTTCTCCTAAAAATGACAACCAAATTTCCCCTTTATAAATCAACCATATGGGTGTCTAAACACTACATGAAGCTGTACGATGCCTACAGACGTGCTAAGATGGAAAGGACAAATCTCCAAAGGTTTTACCCTCAGATAAAGAGAACTCTAGAGAACCAAGGATTTCTGATAATTGGATAAATACTTCCCCTTAGCAAAAAAAAAAAAAAAAAAAAAAAAAAAAAAAAAAAGCCCCTTACAAGTATTGTTGGAGCATATTCCACAAAAGAACCTTTTTTGATGAAAATTTGGAGTGCTTGGGAAAAAAAAAAAAAAAAAAACTCTGAGAAACAGTCAAGAGTCTTGTGATCTCAGATCTCAGTTTCTTCAAAAACATGAAATTGTTCTTGAAATGCTTTCATGAACATCCCATGTATATAAATTGACTGATTATCTGAATAAAGTTGGGTATTGAATGAGACTTTATTCTGCCTCATTTTCAGGCTCCATTCTCCCAGGTTCAACTGAATTGGATAGTGTCTCTCTGCCTATTAGGTAGTATGGCTAAGGGTTTGTCTATCTTGTTGATTTTCTCAAAGAACCAGCTCTTGGTTTCATTGATTCTTTGAACAAAAAAGAACAACAAAAAAAAGTCCTGTCCAAAAGAAAGTCATCTATTAAATAAGAAAGTAAGGACACTCACAGAAGGAGGTCAATGAAAAAAATAAGGCAGAAACATGTGAAGGCTTTGTCTTTTGTCAAGCTTGTGCATCATTTTTTTTAGAAAAATATTTATTAATTACAATTTATTCACTTTGTATCCCAACTATAGCCTCCTCCCTCATCTCCTCCCAGTCCTACCCTCCCTCTTTATTCTCCCCCTATGTCCCTCCCCTAACCCACTGATAGGAGAGGTCCTCCTCCTCTTCTATCTGATCAAAGCCTATGAGGTCTCATCAAGCCTGGTTGTATTGTCTTCCTCTGTGGCCTTGCAAAACTGCACCCTCCCAGGGGGAGGTGATCAAAGTGATAGCCACTGAGTTTCTGTCATAGAAAGTCCTTGAACCCCTTAATAAGGTACCCACTTCGAGAATGAGCTGCCTATAGGTTACATCTGAGCAGGGAGTCTAACTAGGTCCTTTCTATGCATGGTCCTTGGTTGGAGTGTTGGTCTCTGTAGGACCTCCAGAGTCCAGACTTTTTGGCTCTGTTGGTCTCTTTGTTGAGCTCTTATCCTCTCCAGGTCATTCTTTCTCCCTCTTCTTCCATAACATTTCCTGCACCCTGCCCAAGAGAGAAGGAATACAAGTTTTAAAATAATAAATATTAGATTGTTTGCAAGTTGTTTATTATTATAATCCCTGGTTTTCAGATGAAGGAAGATTTCATGAAAAAGTATGTTCCACAGTTCTATAGAATATTGAAAAGCATTGTAAACAAGGAGAACACCATTCAATTTGGAGTCACTTGGGCATTTATTCAGACTGATAATAAAATACACAATTAATAGTTTAAAGAGTATTGGTGTTAGCTCTTCTTTGATACCATCAGGCCCTGGGCTTTTTTTGCATGGTAGACTTTTGATGACAGCTTCTATTTTCTTATGGGATATAGGGATATTTAATTGATTTATCTGGTCTTGATTCAGCTTTGCCATGTGGAATCGGTCAAGAAAAATGTCCATTTCGTTTAGATTTTCAAATTTTGTGGCATATAGGCTTTTAAAGTAAGTCCTAATTATTGTTTGGATTTCTTCAGTGTCTGTGGTTATATCCCACTTTTTGTTTTTGATTTTGTTGAATTGGATAGTGTCTCTCTGCCTATTAGGTAGTATGGCTAAGGGTTTGTCTATCTTGTTGATTTTCTCAAAGAACCAGCTCTTGGTTTCCTTGATTCCTTGAATTGTTTTATTTGTTTCTAATTTATTGATTTCAGCCCTGAGTTTGATTATTTCCAGCCATCTACTCCTCTTTAGTGTGTCTACTTTTTTTTTCCTAGTTCTTTTAAGTGAGCCATTAAGTTGCTTGAATGAGCTGTCTCGAATTTCTTCTTGAAGGCACTTAGTGCTACGAGCTTTCCTCTTAGCACTGCTTTCATTGTGTCCCATAAGTTTGGTTATGTTGTGCCTTCATTTTCACTGAATTCTAGGAAGACTTTAAATTCTTTCTTTATTTCTTCCCTGACCCAGCTGTCATTTAGTAGCAAGATGTTCAGTTTCCATTTTTGTGTTGGCCTTTTGTTATATTTGTCATTGAGGTCTAGCATTCGTCCATGGTCGTCAGATATGATACATGGGATTATTTCAAACATTTGTATATGATGAAAGTTGTTTTGTGACCAGCTATATGGTCTATTTTGGAGAAGGTTCCATGAGGTGCTGAGAAGAAGGTAAATTCTTTTGTGTTTGGGTGAAAGGCTCTGTAGATGTCTGTGAGGTCCATTTGATTCATGACCTCTGTTAGAGACATTGTTTCTTTAATTTCTGTTTTGTTGACCTGTCCTTTGTTTAGAGTGGGTGTTGAAGTCTCCCACTATTAATGTGTGGGGGTATATGTGTGGTTTAAATTTTATTAAAGTTTCTTTTACAAATGTGGGTGCCCTTGAATTTGGGGCATAGATGTTCAGGATTGTGATATCTTCCTGGTGGATTTTTCCCTTGATGTGTATGAAGTTTCCTTCTCTCTCTCTTTTGATTAATTTTGATTGAAAATCTATTTTATTAGATAATAGAATGGCTACTCATGCTTGTTTCTTAGGTACATTTGCTTGGAAAACCGTCTTACAGCCCTTTACTCTCAGCTAATGTCTATCTTTGTGATTTAAGTGTGTTTCTTGTATGCAACAGATTGTTGGGTCTTGTTTACACATCCATTCTGTTAGTCTGTGTCTTTTTATTGGATAAATGAGTCCATTGATGTTGAGGGAGATTAATCACCACTGGCTCTTAGATCCTTTGATATTGATGTTGGCTACAGTAGTGTGTTTGTGTGTTTGGCTACTTTTTGTTTTGCTGTAGTGAGGTTATTTTTTTCCTGTGTTTTCTTGAAAGTAGTTAGTTTTCTTGGGTTGTATTTTTCTTTCTAGTATCTTCTGTAACATTGGATTTGTGTGTAGGTATTGTTGAAATTTGTTTTTCTCATGGAATATCCTGTTTTTTCTGTATATAAGAACTGAAAGTTTTGCTGCCCACTCTCTCTGAATTTCTTCAAAAATGTTCTTGAAGTCCTTGCTAGAGCAATAAGACAATTGAAGGAGATCAAGGGGATACAAATTGGAAAGGAAGAAGTAAAAATATCACTCTTTGCAGATGATATGATAGTATACCTGAGTGACCTCCAAAATTCTACCAGGGAACTCCTACAGCTGATAAACACCTTCAGCAAAGTGGCCGGATACAAAATTAACTCAAAAAAATCAGAAGCCCTCCTGTATACCAAAGACAAAAGGGCCGAGAAAGAAATTAGGGAAACAACACCCTTCACAATAGCCACAAATGACATAAAGTACCAAGGTGTAACCCTAACCAAGCAAGTCAAAGACTTGTATGAAAAAAATTTCAAGTCTCTGAAGAAAGAATTAGAAGAAGATATGAGAAGATGGAAAGATCTCCCATGCTCATGGCTTGGTAGGATTAACATAGTAAAAATGGCCATCTTACCAAAAGCAATCTATAGATTTAATGCAATTAAACAACATCCTTCACAATAGCCACAAAGAACATAAAGTACCTTGGTGTGACTCTAACCAAGCAAGTCAAAGACTTGTATAAAAAAAATTCCAGTCTCTGAAAAAACAACAGGAAACCCAGAATTGTGAAAACAACTCTCTACAGCAAAAGATCTTCAGGAGGTATCTCCATCCATGATCTCAAACTGTAGTATAGAGCAACAGTACTAAAATGTGCATGGTACTGGCATAGAAACAGACTGATGGATCAATGGAATCAATTAGAAGACCGTACATAAATCCACACACTTATGGACACTTGATTTTTGGCAAAGACACCAAAAGCATTCAATGGGAAAAAAGACAGCATCTTCAATAAATGGTGCTAGTCTAACTGGATGTCTATATGTAGAAAAATTCAAGTAGATCCATACTTATCACCCTGCACAAAACTAAAGTCCAAGTGGATCAAAGACCTCAATATAAAACCAGACATACTAAACTGCTTAGAAGAAAAAGTAGGGAAGAGCCTTGAACTCATTGGCACAGGAGACAACTTCCTGAACAGAACACCAACAGCTCAGGCTCTAAGAGCAACAATCAATAAATGGGACCTCATGAAACTGAAAAGTTTCTGTAAAGCAAAGGACACTGTCGTCAGAACAAAATGACTGCCTACAGATTGGGAAAGGATATTCACCAACACTATATCTGACAGAGGACTAATATCCAGTATACATAGAGAACTAAAGAAGTTAAACAGCAAAAAAAAAAAAAAAATCATGTAATCCAATTAAAAAATGGAGTGCAGAGCTAAACAGAATTCTCAATAGAGGAATATAGAATGACAGAGAAACACTTAAAGAAATGTTCAGCGTCCTTAGTCATAAGGGAAATGCAAATCACAGTGACACTGAGATTTAACCTTAAATCCATCAGAATGGCTAAGATAAAAAATTCAGGAGACAACACATGCTGGAGAGGTTGTGGAGAAAGGGGAACCCTCCTACATTGCTGGTGGGAATGTAAACATGTACAACCGCTCTGGAAAGCAATCTGGTGCTTTCTCAGACAACTACGAATAACGCTTCCTCAAGATCCAGCCATAACACTCCTAGGCATATATCCAAAAGAGGCTCAAGTACACAATAAGGACATTTGCTCAACCATGTTTGTTGCAGCTTTATTTGTAATAGCCAGAAGTTGTAAACAACCCAGATGCCCCTCAACTGAAGAATGGATGCAGAAATTGTGGTACATCTACACAATGGAATACTACTCAGCAATAGAAAAGAAAGAAATCATGAAGTTTTCAGGGTGGGATCTGGAAAAGACCATCCTGAGTGAGCTACCCAAAAGCAGAAAGATGCACGTGGTATATACTCACTTATATAGACATATAATATAGGATAAACCTACTAAAATCCGTACACCTAAAGAAACTAATCAAGAGTGAAGGCTCTTGCTAAAATGCTCATTTCTTATCCAGAAAGGCAAAGAGGATGGACATCAGAAAAGGAGAAAAGAGGGAACAAATCAGGAGCCTGACACAAGTCCTTTCAGAGGACCTCTGAAAGGCTCTGCCCTGCAGACTATCAATGCAGATTCTGAGACTTATGAGCAACCGTTGTGCAGATTGCAGGGAATCTTAGGAAAGAAGTGGGAAACAGTAAGATCTGGAGACGACAGGAACTCCATAAGGAGAACAACAGAACCAAAAAGTCTGAGCTCAGGGGTCTTTCCTGAGACTGATACTCCAACCAAGGACTAAGCATGGAGATAACCTAAGACTCCTGCACAGATATAGCCCATGGCAGCTCAGCATCCAAGTGGGTTCCATTGTAATAGGAACAGGGACTGTCTCTGACATGAACTGATTGGCCTGCTCTTTAATTACCTCCCCCTGAGTGGGAAGCAGGATTACCAGGCCACAGAATATGACAATGCAGCCACTCCTGATGAGACCTAATTGACTAGAATCAGAAAGAAGGAAAAGAAGACCTCTCCTATCAGTGGACTTGGGAAGGGGTATGCATGCAGAGGGTGGAGGAAGAGAGGGTCAATAAAGTGTAATTAATAAAGAATAATAAAAAATACACAATTAAGGTATTAAGAATATTAATCATAAAGAAGAGATGGATAATTCCTTAAATTAATATAAACTGAGTAAACTAAATAAAAGAGACAAAAAGATTTTCCCATGCAAGTTAAAGTACAAAGTAAAAATGGTGCCACTGACAACTATGCCAGTGATGGTGATGGTTTCCTCAGTGCCCTTACTGGAGACTCTGTTAAGTATTTATTGTCCTTTGCCTAAAAATGACCCTGAACATGTGGTAAGGAATTTGATAACTTAATCTTGAATTCTCTTAAATTTTTGATGAGGACATAGGAGAGCTTATTAAAATGAATGGAAGGGAGAGATAGAAAGGCGTAGAGAGGACAGGAGCTCAACAAGGAGAGAAAGAGAACCAGGAAATCTAAGCACAGGGGGGTCTTTTCTGAAACTGATACATAAACCAAGGACCATGCATAGAGGTAACATAGACCCCCTGCACAGATATAGCCCATGGCAGCTCAGTGTCCAAGTGGGTACCATAGTAAAGGGAACAAGGACTGCCTCTGACATGAACTCAGTGGCTGGTTCTTTGATTACCTCCCCTTGAGCGGGGAGCAGTTTTGCCAGGCCACAGAGGAGGACAATGCAGCCAGTCCTAAAGAGACCAGATAAACTAGGGTCAAAGGGTATAGGAGGTGGACCTCCCTATCAGTGGACTTGGGGAGGTGGCTACAGCTGGGAAACAAATTGAATACACTGTAATTAATATAAAAATAAAAATTAATAAAATAAAAAATAAAACTATTCCCCACTTTAAAAAAAATAAAATGTATAAGAAAAATAAATTAAAATGCTACATTTACGACCTAGACAACTAGGTCAATGAAGGGGAAAAGAATTCATTTACCAATACAGACTGAAAGAGGCTTTGAGTATCTCTTGAATCCTTCAGTTACTTTAAACTTACTTATTTTCAACACAATATCATTATTGAGAAGCTACGGGATTTTCTCCTGTGAACTGAATGTGTGATTAAATAGTCGTCCAATCTTCCCAAACTCTACAGTCTGAAACCTATTTTCTCTCTCTCTCTCTTTCTTTCTTTCTTTCTTTCTTTCTTTCTTTCTTTCTTTCTTTCTTTCTTTCTTTCTTTTCTTTTTTCAAAGGTTTTGTTTACTTATTATGTGTAAACTGTTCTGCCTTCATGTATTCCTGCACATCAGAAGAGGGCACCAGATCTCATTATAGATGGTTATGAGTGTGAGCCACCACGTTGGTTTCTGGGAGTTTAACTCAGGACCTCTGTAAGAGCAATCAGTGAAGTTAATCTTTGAGCCATCTAAGGGTACTGGAGAGTTTCATGGCCAAAAATTTTGAGCTATTGGTACTTTATTCCCCTCAGCCCAACAGGTGAGACTTCTTGCTTTAATTCACCTGTTGTTAATCCATAACCCCTACTTTTTGTTTTAAATATTGCTTATGTTGTAGGCTCATTTCTAGCAATAAATGCATATCCATGGATACTCTAATCTCTCTGGTTTTAGTGAAGATGGAAATAACCATGCTGATGCATTAACCTGTCCTATTTTCACTTCTTGAGAAGAAAATTGGGTTGAGGTAATTGCAGTTGGCTTTACTGAAATATTAAGGATTCTGCCTAGGTTCCTCTGATCCCCAGGGCAATGAAGACAATGGCTCCAGAGGTGAAGATAGTGAAAGTTATCAGGAAGATAGAAAACCTCCAGCTAAAGGACCTAGAGAGATAGTGACCATATTATCAGAAGTTATGTGTGTCTATCTGGGGCCTAGTTAAGGCTCTATGCCCTAAGGGAGAAATTATTCTAAAATCACATAAAATTCTATGTCACCTGAGAAGATTTTACTAGTGATGCTAGCTGCTTTGAACTGTATGTTTGTTTTCATGATTATATTCTGAGAATGTTTATAGATACATCTTCTGTTATCTTTACTAATAGCTCTGTGTTTATGGCTGGACCCTGGGACCATAATAGACTCATTCATTCATTCATTTGGAAAAGAAACTGGATTTAATTTTTTCCTTGGGATTTGAATTACTTCCCATTTGCATAGGATATCATAACATTTGTATCCCTATTAAAGGCAAATATACACTTACATTTTATAAGATACTAAAACCACTAATTATATGGGTCTCTTTTCAGGCTATTCCATTCATTTTTAAGATCAATATAATAATGTAACTAATAGTACAAGACACAGTTTGCATCCCTGTTCATGGTATCACAGTTAATACTGTTTTCCTTGTCTAATATTATGATTTACTTGCTTATAGGATACTCATGCATGAAATGACAATTATCAATTATATTTATCTACAACATCTCAAATCAAAATGACTCTACATATCCAGCTATTCGTTTTTTATTGGTGTTTATTTTTTTCAGTTTATATCCCCATTGCAGCAGCCTTCCTCCTCTATTCCCAGTCCAGCCCTTCTACCCTCTTACCCCTTCCTCCTCTCTCCTTCTCCTCAGAAAATGGGAGTCCCTCCCCCACATACAAACTCACCCCAGCTCATCAAGTCTAATCAGGATTAAGTGCATCCTCTTCCACTGAGACCAGACAAGGAAGTACAGCTAGCAAAATTGATCCAAAAGCAAGTAACAAAGTCCACTCCACTTGTTAGGAGACCAACATGAAGACCAAGATGCCAGTCAGTTATATACTTATAGAGGACCTAGGTTTAGTCCATGAACTCTCTTCGGTTGGTGGTTCAGTCTCTGTAAGCCCACATGGGCCTCATTTAGTTGACTCTGTTGCCTTCTTGTAGAATTCTTGTCCCCTCAGGGGTAGATGTCTAACAAGTTCAAAGAATGATGTCATTTGAGGAGAATTCTGAGTGCCTGTGAGAAAACTCCAAGAAACAAAGACAAGAGTCTCGTAACCTCAGTTTCTTCGAATATACAGAATTGTTCACTGAATATGCTTTTTTGCATCTCCCTGGTGTAGTGGAAAGAAGTGAGTTTACTTCAAATTTTTCATTACAACTGGCTATTGTTTGTGTTTATATACCTCTATGGAAAACATGGTTTTGTAATGTGCATCTTGTCCTTGTCATTATATACAGCTTGCATGCATGAAAAGGTAACTTTTTTAACCTTGAAGGTATAAATTGTCTGATTCCGTGTATAAAATTGGCTATTGCATGGAACTTTGACCTGTCTCATTTCTAGCCTGCATTTTCCCAGGTACCAACTGCGAGTTAGAGCAGTAAAAAAGGATAGAGTGGTTAGTTCAGAAATCATATACATAGAATTAACATTTATAAAAGGACTGAATGGGCTCTATTTATGTTTTTAAACACATCCACTCCCCCAGCCCTATCCCCCATACACCAAACCCCACAAATAATACAGAAAACTGTTATTTCAGGAAAGAGTATCAGACACTTTCTTCCATAAGACACTGTGTGCTCAGTCCAAAGTTTGACTGTGAGTTTCTGCATCTGCTGTGATCCCCTGCTGGTTGTAGTCTTTTAAAGTGCGCCTTTTGTAGGTGCACTTTTCAGGCTCCAGTCTTCTTTCCTGTACCTACCCCTTCCAGTGTTTATCGTGTTTTCCTTTCTGAATGAGAATAAGCCTCTTCCTTAGACCCCCTTGTTTAACTTCTTTAGGTCTGTAGATTTTAATATGTTATAGGGTACAGAGATAAACAGGTATCTCTCAACAGAGGAATATCAAATGGCAGAGAAACACTTAAAGAAATGCTCAGTGTCCTTAGTCTTCAGGAAAATGCAAATCGAAACGACTCTGAAATTCCATCTCACACCCATCAGAATGGCTAAGATCAAAAACTCAAGTGATGGGGAGTCCAAGATACCTGCAAACCAGTGCGCACCATATCTGGGGTACAAGACCCGAGACTGAAATAGGTGGTGGGGGGGGGGCAACTGAAGCAAAAACAGCATTGAGGCTTCCTGGGTGAGAGGGGCAACCCGTGAGCTAGCACAATTTGGATCCAGGTCACACTTGCACATCTCCAGAGTCTGAGAGTGGCGAATATTCGATCTCCACTCCTCATTTCCCTTTGCTCCAAACATAGGCCTCCCTGCTCAACAGAGGGAGCAATGGTTGCTCCAAGCACGAATCTCCCTGCTCAGTGTTCTAGATGGCAGAGGTAGCAGCTGTACAAGCCTCCCAGGTCTGCTGCTGTGGTGGTATGCAGCTGCCCCAAACAGGAGCCTCCTTACAGAGATAGCAGAGGCAGCTGCTCCAAATACAGGTTTCCCTGCCCTCAGAGAAAGAGAGGACACCACTGAGATGATGGATATCTTACACTTTCATTTGCCTCTGTAGGCACAAATCTGAGAGGAGAAAACAGGGGGAACCCCTGTGTTTTCTGATTAGGCCAGCAAGCCAGTGAGTGTGCCTATGAGTGAGTGCATGTAGAACCCCAGATTCAGGGTCCCTCTATGCCAGCACACAGATATCAGATCGCTCCCACCCCCACACCCATTGTGGGCAACATAGGGATCCTTGGGACAGCTTGCTCAACATTGAAGCCCCTGTTCTATAGATCTCCAAGTGGTGTCCAGGCAAACAATTCCTAGAGCCCATAAAGTTCTGAATACTTGGAGGACAGTACTACAGGCCTGTGGGCAACTGAGGCATTCAGGGCTCCTGCACATGCACATTGCATCTACGAAAATTGTCAGCACCACACCTGTGTATAAACTCCACCCTTCCAGGTATCTACATGCTCTTGCACCCTGTCCTTCAAGACACACTTCCAGCCACATTCTGTTACTTGCGCAGATGCACCTGCAACCTTCCTTTCTCAGTTACAGCTGAAATATTAACATCCACTCTGGAACCTATGGACTACTCTCAACTTCCTGAAGAATACTCCAGACACCAGGGAAAGGTGGACCCAGTCTGAAGTACAGACTCCAGGAACAAAGAGAGAAGGTTACAGATAAGCAGATGGCTAGAGGTCAGTGTAAGAATACATCCAACAAAAATCAGGACATCATGGCTTCACCAGCAACCCCCCCCAAAAAAAATCAATTGATATTGTAATTAATCAGAAACACAGGAAAATGATCTCAACTATATGCTTATCCCGTTAGTAGAGGCATATAAAGAGGAAACAAACAAAGCTCACAAAGAAATACAAGAAAATAGAGCCAAACAAATAGAGGCACATGTACAGGCACAAGTAGAGGTAAAAAAAAAAAAGAGGAAACAAACAAACAAACAAACAAGCAAAAAATAGAGGCCATCATGGAAAGACAGGAATCCACATTCAACCAGATGAAGGAAATGGTGCAAGGCATGAAAACAGAAATAGAATCAATAAACAAAATGAAAACAGAGAAAAATCTGGAGCTGGAGAAATTGGAGAAAAGAACAGGAACTACTAAGGTAACTATCACCAAATAAATACAAGATATAGAAGAAAGAATCTCAGGGGCTGAAAATAAATTTCAAAAAAAATGATGCATCTTTCAAAAAAAAATGTACAATCAGAAAAGTTCCATATACAAAATGTCCAAAAAGTCAAGGATGCCATGAAAAGGCAAAATCAAAGAATATTGGGAATCACGAAAAAGAAGATCCAGGGATCCAAGTCCAGAAAATATTTTCAAGGAAATCATTGAAGAAAATTTTCCCAACTGAAAAAAAGAGATGTCCATAAACATAAAAAAGGCCTAAAGGACAGCAGAAAATAAACTCCTCATGCCACATAATAGACAAAACACTAAATCTACAGAACAAAGAAAATATATTAAAAGCAGCAAGGGAAAAAGGCCAAGTAAAATATAAAGGCAGACCTGTCAGCATCACACCAGACTTCTCAACAGAAAACATGAAAGTAAAAAGGCCCCGGGCAGATGTCATGCAGAGACCACACTTGCCAATCCAGACTACTATGCCCAACAAACCTTTCAATCAACATAGATGGAGAAAATAAAATATTCCATGATAAAACTAAACACAGAACCCAAGTCCTACAGAAGATACTAGAAGGAATATCCAATCTAACGAAACCAACAACACACAAGAAAACACAGATTGTATATAACTTCACAGTAAAAGATTAAAAGAAAACAAGCATAGAAACACAATAACACCACCAACTTCACAATAAAAGGAACTAACATTCATTGGTCACTATTATCTGTCAACATAAATAGACACAACTCTCCAATAAAAAGTCATAGATTAACAGAATGGTTGCAGAAACAGGATCCAATATTCTGCTGCATCAAAGCAACACACCCCTGCAACAAGGATAATCACTACCACAGAGTAAAGTGTTGGATAAAGTGTTTTTCAAGTAAATGGACAAGGAAAAAAAGCTGGAGTACCTAAATTAATACCTAATAAAATAGATTTTCAACCAAAATTAATAAAAAAAGATGAGGAGGTGCACTTCATTCTCATCAAAAGAAAAATCCACCAAGAGGACATCACAATCCTGAAAAATCTATGCTCCAAATACAAGAGCACCAGCATTTGGAAATTAAAAATTATTAAAGCTTAAATTACAAATCTATCCCAGTACCTTAATACTGTCAGAATTCAACACTCTATTATTATGAAAGGACAGATCATCTAGCCAGAAGCCGAATAGGGAAATAAAGGCACTTACAGAGGTCCTAAATCAAAAGGACTTAATACATGTCTATAGAACTTTTCACCCAAACTCAAAAGAGTATACATTTTTTTCAGCACCTCATAGAAACTTCTCAAAAATTGACCATATAGTTGGGCACAAAACAAGCCTCAACAAATACAAGAAGATCGAAATAATCACTTGTATCCTATCAGACCACCATGGCCTAAAACTAGACCTCAACAACAACAGAAATAACAAAAGCCTACAAACATATTCAAACTAAACAACTCTCTACTCAATGAAAACTTGGTCAGGGAAGAAATGAAAAAAAGGAATTAGAGAATTCCTAAACTTTAATGAAAATGAAGGCACAATTTACCCAAACTTATGGGACAAAATAAAGCTGTGCTAAGAGGAAATCTCATAGCATTAATTGCCTCTAGAAAGAAATTTGAGATATCTCATACAAGCAACTTAAGAACACACCAAAAAGCCTGAGGGAAAAATGAAGCAGAAACACCCAGGAGGAGTAGAAGATTGGACATAAGAAAACTCAGAGCTGAAATCAATGAATTAGGACAACAACAACAACAACAACAACAAAAAAAAACTTTCAAAGAATTAATGAGACAAAGAGATGGTTCTGTCAGAAAAATAACAAAATAGACAAACCCTTAAATTCAGAGAGAAACTATTCAAATCAGAAAAATTATCTTACCCCGGATCTTCTTTCTTGTTTATCTTCTTTAGGGGTATAGATTTCATTATGTTTATCATATATTATAAGTCTAAATAAGTGAGTATATACCATGTGTGTCTTTCTTCCTCTGGGATACCTTACTCAGAATGATCTTTTCTAGATCCCACCATTTGCCTGCTAATTTCATGATTTCCTTGTTTTTAAAGCTGAGTAGTATTCCATTGTGTAAAAATACCACAATTTCTGTATCCATTCCTCCATTGATGGACATCTGGTTTGTTTCCAGGTTCTGGTTATTACAAGTAAAGCTGCTACAAACATAGTTGAGCAAATGTCCTTGTTGTGTACTTGAACAACTTTTGGATATATGCCTAGGAGGGTATAGCTGGGTCCTGAGGAAGTGCTATTTTTTTTTCTTTCTCTATCATCACTTTTTTTTAGAAAGTGATAGATTGATTTCCAAAGTGGTAGAAAACAAGTAACAGGACAGAAGCCTACCACAGAGGGCCTCTGAAAGACTCTACCTAGCAGTGTATCAAAGCAGATACTGAGACTCATACCAAAACCTTCAGCAAAGTGCAGGGAATCTTATGAAAGAAGGGGGAGTTAATATGACATGGAGAGGATAGGAGCTCCACAAGGACCACATGTATCTGGGCACAGCGGTCTTTTCTGAGATTTACACTCCACCAAGGACCATGTATGGATATAACCTAGAACCTCTATTCAGATGTAGCCCATGGTAACTCAGTAACCAATTGCTTTTCTCTACTAAGGAGAACAAGGACTATTTCTGACAGGAACTCAATGGCAGGCTTTTTGACCTCCCTTCCCTCCAAGGGAGGAGCAGTCCTGCTATGCTACAGAGGAGGAGCTTGCAGCTAGTCCTGAGGATACCTGACAAAACAGTGTCAGATGAAAGGGGAGGAGGTCCTCCCCATTCAGTGGACTTGGAAAGGGGCAGGGAGGAGATGAGGGAGGAAGGGTGGTATTGGGAGGAAATGAGGGAGTGGGATACAGCTGGGATACAGAGTTAATAAAATGTAACTAATAATAAAAATAAAAATAAATTGATATATTAAATTATTTTTATATACACCATTTTAAAATTAAATAAATATTCCATTGATGTAATGAAAAAAAAAATCAGAAACCAAAAGGGGGACATAACAAACAACCGACACTGAGGAAATCAAACCTATCATTATGTCTTGCTACAAAAGACTATATACCCCAAAATTTGAAAATCTAAATGAAATGCACAATTTTCTTGATAGATTCCATTAAGCTAAATTAAATCATGATCAGGTAAGTGGACTAAATAGTCCTATATCCCACAAGGAAATAGAAACAATCATCAAAATCTTCCATCCAAAAACAAACAAACAAACAAAATATAAACAAAAATAAAAATAAAAAAAAACAAGGTCAGATGATTTCAGCACAATACTACCAGACCTGCAAAGAAGAGCTAACTCCAATTCCCTTCAAACTATGCCACAAAATAAAAACAGAAGGAACATTACCTAAGTCATTCTATGAAGCCACAGTCACCTTTATACAAAAACCACACCAAGACGAACAGAAAAAGAGAACTTCAAACCTATATCTTTTATGAACATTGATACAAAAATACTCAATAAAATACTTGCAAATAAAATCCAAGAACACATAAAAGATATAATCTACAATGTCCAAGTAGGTTTCATCGTAGGCATGCAAGAGTGGTTCAATATATGGAAACCCACCAAAGTAATCCATCATATAAAAAAAAAAAAACTGTAGGAGAAACAAAAAGCACATGATCATCTCATTAGATGTTGAAAAATAATTTGTGAAAATCCAACAGCCATTCACTTTTAAAGTCGTGGAGAGATCTGGGATACAAAGCACATACATAAACGTAGCAAACACATTACACAGCAAGCCTATAGTCACCATCAAACTAAATGGAGAGGAACTTAAATCAATCTCACTGAAATCAGGGACAAGACAAGGCTGCCCATTCTCTCCATATCATTTCAACCTAGTACCTGAAGTCCTAGCTAGAGCAATAAGGCAAATAAAGGAAATCAAAAGGATACAAATTAGAAAGAAAGAAGTCAAAGTATCACTATTTGCAAATGATATGATAGTATACATGAGTGACCCCAAAAACCTGAACCAAAAAAAAACTTCTTTAGATGATAAATACCATCAGCAATGTGGAAGGATAAAAAATTAACTAAAAAAAAAAAAAATCAGTAACCCTCTAGTATATGAAAGACAAAAGGGATGAGAAAAAATTAGGAAAACTAAACCCTTCGTAATAGACAAAAATAACAGCAAGTACCTTGGTGTGATCTAACCAAGAAAGTGAAAGTCTGTTTGAAAAAGACTCTGAAGAAAGAAATTAAACAAGATATCAGAAAATGGAAAGATTTCCATGCTCATGGCTCAATGGAATTAACATAATGAATTTGGCCATCTGGCCAAAAGCAATCTATAGGTTCACTGCAATTTCCATCAAAATGTCAACACAATACTTCATAGAACTTGAAAGAAAAATTCTCAATTTCATATGGAAAAACAAAAAACCCAGAATTGCTAAAACAATCCTGTACAACAACAGATCATCAGGAGGTATCTCCATCCCTGATTTCAAGCTGTACTACAGAGCAATAGTAGCATAAACTGCATGGTATTGGCATAGAAACAGAATGGTGGAACCATCGAATTGAAGACCCAGAAATAAACCCACACACCTATGGATACTTGATTTTTGACAAAGAACCCAAATCCAATGGCAAAAAGACAGCATCTTCAATGAATTGTGCTGCTATAACTAGATGTTTACATATAGAAAAATGCCAATATATCCATACTTATCACCCTGAACTACACAAAATTTTAAGTGATTCAAAGACCTCAACATACAACCAGACACACTAAATTTGTTAGAAGAAAAAGTGGGGAAGAACCTTAAACTCATTGGCACAGGAGAAAACTTCTTGAACAAAATACCAACAGCACAGGCTTTAAGATCAACAATCAATAAATCGGACCTCATGAAACTATAAAGCAAAGGAGACTTTCATCAGTACAAGATGACAACCTATAGACTGGAAAAGCATCTTCACCAACCCTGTATCTGACAGGGGGATAATATCCAGACTATATAAAGAACTCTGAAGTTAACCAACAAAAAATCAAATAATGCAATTAAAAATGGTGTACAGAGCTAAACAGAGAATTCTCAATAGAGGAATGTCGAATGGCAGAGAAACACTTAATGAAATGCTTAGTGTCCTTAGTCATAAGGGAAATGCAAGTCAAAATGACCCAGAGAATTTACTTTATACCTATCAGAATGACTAAGATCAAATCCTCAAATGACAACACATGCTGGAGAGGATGTGGAGGAAGGGGAACCTTCCTTCATTGCTGGTGGGAGTGTAAATTGTACAACCACTTTGGAAATTAATCTGGCTCTTTCTCAGACACCTGGGAATAGTGTTCCTTCAAGACCCAACTATATATTATCACTCCTGGGCATATACCCAAAAGATTCTCAACCTTACAACAAAGACATTTGCTCAACTCTGTTCATATCAGCTTTATTTGTAATAGCCAGAATCTGGAAACAACCTAGATGTCCCTCAACTGAAGAATTGATACAAAAAAATGTGGTTCATTTACACAATGGAATACTATTTAGCAATTAAAATCAAGGAAATCATGAAATTTGCAGACAAATGGATGAAACTAGAAAAGATCATCTTGTCTGCAATATCTCAGAAGCAGAGAGACATGCTTGGTAAATACTCACTTATAAGTGGATATTAGCCACATTACACAAGATAAACATATCAAAATACTGTTTAAATTACATACTTTACCTAGTTGGGCCGTATCTCTTGAAGTGTGTGTTTTTCCAAAACAGTTCCATTACATGAAGATCTACATTATCTCGCAGCAGTCTGCACTTGTGTGGTACTTGAAGTCAATGGGAGCATTGTCTATAATTATTTTACCTTTAATTTATGCATTTCTAACTTCCACTCATGTATGAAAAAGCTGGCGAACAATATTTAGGTGAATTGGCCAATGTTGCCCAATAATGAATTTTAATTTCACGTTATGATAGGAATTAAATTATCTGCTTAAATTTTATGTGTTGTGCATTATGTAACTTGACATGTGAATACATTTTATATATCAAACATCTATCAAAATGATTGAAGTAGGGGGCGGAGCCAAGATGGCGACTAGCACACACAGTTTCCGAGCTGTGGAAGAGATAAAGTTCTGAGTTGATGAGTGGAAGAACTTCTGAAGCCAGGGAAACAACGGAGAGACTTTCTAAACAACAGGGAACATCACAGGAGGTGAAAATCTTGGTCTCGGGTCACCCAGGGACTTGTTTGGGGAAGGTGAGAAACGATCCTTTGATCTCTCGGCACTCCCCTCCCCCAGACCTCCCTCCTCCTCGGCACAGCGGACTCGCCTTTCTCAGCGCAGACCTAACTGCCTGGGGCCTGCAGCCACTGAGGCAGAGTCCCAAGCCCTTTATCAGCAAAGGCCAGCAATACTGTGTCTCGGAGCCCCAGATTCACGCGCGGCAGCTGCACCATCCTCCCAGGGCCCGAGTCTGCTAGACGCCATACTAGCTCCGCAGGAGCGCCATCACTGACAGTACAGCTCGCCCAATCCCACAGTGACAGAGAATACGCTATATACTCACCAAAACCAGACAGAAACGCCATACAAGCTAGACACACCAGGCTCTGGGCCTCCAAAGCTTGGAGAGCACAGTGAAGAGACCCCAGGACTTCCCAGAAAGCATCTGGACTAGCAACCCAGTCTCCAGTTACAGCGGGACTTTCTAACCTGGCAGCAGAGCAGCACTGAGCTGACGGGGCACATCAGCCCTCATGTTTAAGACTAACCAGGGCCAAACCAGAGAACAGAAAGGCTGGTTACTCCAATTCCCACTGACGTGACTACCCTGAAATCTCCATCTGCAGCAAGACCTCATAACCTGGCAGTGACAGCAGCACGGAACTGGCGGAGCACATCAAAGAAGCAGGGCCAAACCAGAGAGCAGAGAGCCCAGATACGCCGATCTCTGCCAAGTGTCCTGCCTGTAAGTGAGTGCACCCTTGAGAATCTGCAGCTCCACTGATCCTGGGTTCTTCTAAAACAGAAGCCAGGCATCGAACCCCCTCCCACCCATATACACACTTTGGGAAACAGAGGGGCACTTGGAACATAGAAGTTCCTGCTCTGTGGGTCTAATTGAGGAGTTAAGGCAGTTAAGGCCAGAAATTGCGCTGCGATCATCACTAGCGCCTGAGACATATACATTGCAGAGCTCCTCCCACACACTCAAGGGTTCAACATTAGCCATCACTCTGTCCCTCGAGACACACGCCCACAGCCACTTACACACACACACACATATACACACACACGCACGCACGCTTGTATTTGCCTCTGTTTGCGCCTGCGTACTTTCCTCCCACAGGTATAGCTAGTCCTCAGCATACGCTAAGGACACGGGACCTCTCTCAACTTCCTGAAGAATTCTCCAGACTCGAGAGAGAGACAGTACCAGTCTGATCGGCTGAATCCAAAAACAAACAGGGAAGGTCTCAGATAAGCCAATGGCCAGGGGTAGGCGAAAGAACACTTCCAACATAAATCAGGACATCATGACTTCACCAGCAAACCCCAAAATCGATGGATACTCCAATTCATCAGAAGCACAGGAAAATGACCTTAAAGCCATGCTTGCTCAATTATTTGAGGCTCATAAGGAGGAAATGAACAAATCTTTCAAAGAGTTGGCCAGTCAATTGGAGGTAAAGAAAGAAGAAATAGACAAAACCCTTAAAAAAACACAGGCAAACATAGCCAAACAAATAGAGGCACAAGTACAGAAAAAATTAGTGACATACAAAAAGGAAATGAACAAAGAAATAGAGTCCATCGTAGAGAGACAGGAATCCAAATTCAAACACATGGAAGAAGTAGTGCAAGGCATGAAAACAGAATTAGAATCAATAAAGAAAACACAAAATGAGAAAACTCTTGAGCTGGAGAACTTGGAGAAAAGATCAGGAACCACAAAAGTAAGCATCACCAACAGAATACAAGAGATGGAAGAGAGAATCTCTGGAGCTGAAGACACACTTGCAGAAATTGATACTTCTCTCAAAGAAAAAGTAAAATCAGAAAAATTCCAATCACAAAATATCCAAGAAATCAAGGATACTATGAAAAGACAAAATCTAAGAATAATAGGAATTGATGAAAAAGAAGACTCCAGGCTCCAAGGTCCAGAAAATATTTTCAAAAAAATCATAGAAGAAAATTTTCCCAACTTAAAGAAAGAGATGTCCATAAATATACAAGAGGCCTACAGAACACCAAATAGACTAGACCAGAAAAGAAACACATCACGTCACATCATAGTCAAAACACTAAATCTACAGAACAAAGAAAAGATATTAAAAGCAGCAAGGGAAAAAGGCCAAGTAACATATGAAGGTAGACCTATCAGAATCACACCAGACTTCTCACCAGAAACTATGAAAGCCAGAAGGGCCTGGGCAAGCATCATGGAGACTCTAAGAGATCACAAATGTCAACCCAGACTACTATACCCTGCAAAGCTTTCAATCAACATAGATGGAGAAAACAAAATATTCCATGACAAAACTAAATTTACGCAATATCTATACAGCAAACCAACCCTACAGAAGATACTAGAAGGAAAACTCCAATCCAACGAAAACGAATTCACCCAAGAAAACAGGGCATACAGATAATATCCCAACAAAAATGAAAAAAAAAAAAAAACAAGCAATGAAACAAGGTAAGATCATCGACTCCATTACAAAAGGAACTAACATGCATTGGTCAATATTATCTATCAATATTAATGGACTCAACTCACCAATAAAAAGACACAGGCTAACAGAATGGTTACGGAAACAGGACACAACATTCTGTTGCGTCCAAGAAACACACCTATGCAACAAAGATAAACACTACCTCAGAGTAAAGGGCTGGAAAAATGTTTTTCAAGCAAATGGTTCCAGAAAACAAGCTGGAGTAGCCATCCTAATATCTAATAAAATAGACTTTCATCTGAAGTTAATCAAAAAAGATAAGGAGGGCCACTATATTCTCATCAAAGGAAAAATCCACCAAGAGGACATCACAATTTTGAATATCTATGCCCCAAATACAAGAGCACCTACGTTCGTAAATGAAACAATATTAAAGCTTAAGTCATACATTGATCCTAATACCTTAATAGTGGGAGACTTCAACACCCCACTCTCAACAAGGGACAGATCAACCAGACAGACACCAAATAGGGAAATAAAAGCACTCACAGAATCCCTAAATCAAATGGACCTAATAGATGTCTACAGATCTTTTCACCCAAACTCAAAAGAGTACACCTTCTTTTCAGCACCACATGGAACCTTCTCCAAAATAGACCATATAGTTGGTCACAAAGCAAGCCTCAACAGATACAAAAGGATTGAAATAATCCCTTGTATAATATCTGACCACCATGGACTAAAGCTGGACATCAACAACAACAGAAACAACAAAAAGCCGACACGCACATGGAAACTGAACAACTTACTATTCAATGACAGCTGGGTCAAGGAAGAAATAAAGAAAGAAATTAAAGACTTTCTAGAATTCAATGAAAATGAAGGCACAACATACCCAAATTTATGGGACACATTGAAAGCAGTGCTCAGAGGAACATTTATAGCACTAAGTGCCTACAAGAAGAAATCCGTAACATCACATACAAACAACTTAATGGCTCAACTGAAAAACCTAGAAAAAAAAGAAGCAGATACACCCAAGAGGAGCAGACGGCTGGAAATAATCAAACTAAGGGCAGAAATCAATCAATTAGAAACAAATAAAATTATCCAAAGAATCAATAAAACAAAAAGCTGGTTCTTAGAGAAAATCAACAAGATAGACAAACCCTTAGCCAAACTAACTAAAAAGCAGAGAGAAACCATACAAATCAGCAAAATCAGAAAGGAAAATGGGGACATAACTACAGACACTGAGGAAATCCAAACGATTATTAGGTCATACTACAAAAGCAAGCCTATATGGCACAAAATTTGAAAATCTAAATGAAATGGATAACTTCCTTGACAGATTCCATCTACCAAAATTAAGTCAAGATCAGGTAGAAAGACTGAATAGTCCTATATCTCCCAAGGAAATAGAAGCAGTCATTAACAGTCTCCCCTCCAAAAAAAGCCCTGGACCAGATGGCTTCAGCGCAGAATTCTACAAGACCTTCAAAGAAGTACTAACACCAATTCTCCTCAAACTATTCCATAAAATAGAAACAGAAGGAACACTACCAAACTCATTCTATGAAGCCACAGTCACTTTGATACCTAAACCACACAAAGATCCAACAAAAAAACAGAACTTCAGACCTATCTCTCTTATGAACATTGATGCAAAAATACTCAATAAAATACTTGCAAACCGAATCCAAGAACACATCAAAGATATCATCCACCATGACCAAGTAGGCTTCATCCCAGGAATGCAAGGGTGGTTCAACATACAGAAATCCATCAATGTAATCCACCACATAAACAAAATGAAGGAGAAAAACCACATGATCATCTCCTTAGATGCTGAAAATGCATTTGACAAAGTCCAACACCCATTTATGTTTAAAGTCTTGGAGAGATCAGGGATACAAGGCACATACCTAAAGATAGTAAAGGCAATATACAGCAAGCCTATAGCCAACATCAAACTCAATGGAGAGAAACTTAAATCAGTCCCACTGAAATCAGAAACAAGACAAGGCTGCCCACTCTCTCCATATCTCTTTAACATTGTACTTGAAGTCCTAGCCAGAGCAATAAGACTACTAAAGGAGATCAAGGGGATACAAATTGGAAAGGAAGAGGTCAAGTGTCACTATTTGCAGATGATATGATAGTATACATGAGCAAACCCAAAGATTCAACCAGAGAACTTCTTCAGCTGATAAACACCTTCAGCAAAGTGGCAGGATACAAAATCAACTCAAAAAAATCAGAAGCCCTCTTGTATACCAAAGACAAAAAGGCTGAGAAAGAAATTAGGGAAACAACACCCTTCACAATAGCCACTAATAACACAAAGTACCTTGGTGTGACTCTAACCAAGCAAGTGAAAGACCTGTTTGAGAAAAACTTCAAGTCTTTGAAGAAAGAAATTGAAGATCTCAGAAGATGGAAAGATCTCCCGTGCTCATGGATTGGTAGGATTAACATTGTGAAAATGGCCATCCTTCCAAAAGCAATCTACAGATTCAATGCAATTCCCATCAAAATACCAACTCAATTCTTTAAAGACCTTGAAAAAAAGATTCTCAGCTCCATATGGAGAAACAAAACACCTAGAATCTCCAAAACGATCCTGTACAACAACAGATCATCTGGAGGTATCTCCATTCCCGATCTCAAGCTGTACTACAGGGCAACAGTAATAAAAACTGCATGGTATTGGCATAGAAACAGAAAGGAGGATCAATGGACCCGAACAGAAGACCCAGAAATAAACCCACACACCTATGAATACTCAATATTTGACAAAGAAGCCAAATCCATTCAATGGAAAAAAGACAGCATCTTCAACAAATGGTGCTGGACCAACTGGATGTCTACATGCAGAAAAATGAAAATAGATCCATATTTATCACCCTGCACAAAACTAAAGTCCAAGTGGATCAAGGACCTCAACATAAAACCAGATACTCTAAATCAGCTGGAAAAAAAAGTGGGGAAACAGCCTAGAACTCATTGGCACAGGAGACAACTTCCTGAACAGAACATCAACAGCACAGGCTCTAAGAGCAACAATCAATAAATGGGACCTCATGAAACTGAAAAGCTTCTGTAAAGCAAAAGACACTGTCATCAAAACAAATAGACAGCCTACAGATTGAGAAAGAATCTTCACCAACCCTTTATCTGACAGAGGGCTAATATCAAGTATATATAAAGAACTAAAGAAGCAGAAAAGCAACAAACCAAGTAATCCACTTAAAAAATGGGGAACAGAGCTAAACAGAGAATTCTCGAAAGAGGAACATCGAATGGCAGAGAAACACTTAAAGAAATGCTCAACCTCATTAGCCATGAGGGAAATGCAAATCAAAACGACCCTGAGATTTCACCTTACACCCATCAGAATGGCCAAGATGAAAAACTCAAGTGATAGCACATGCTGGAGAGGTTGTGGAGAAAAGGGAACCCTCCTCCATTGCTGGTGGGAATGTAAACTGGTTCAACCACTCTGGAAGTCAATCTGGCGCTTTCTCAGACAACTAGGAGTAGTGCTACCTCAAGACCCAGCTATACCACTCCTAGGTATATACCCAAAATTTGCTCAAGTACACAACAAGGACATTTGTTCAACCATGTTCGTAGCAGCTTTATTTGTAATAGCCAGAACTTGGAAACAACCCAGATGTCCATCAACGGAGGAATGGATACAGAAATTGTGGTATTTTTACACAATGGAATACTACTCAGCAATCAAAAAGGAGGAAATCATGAAATTTGCAGGCAAGTGGTGGGATCTAGAAAAGATCATTCTGAGTGAAGTATCCCAGAAGGAGAAAGACAAACTTGGTATATACTCGCTTATATAGACCTACAAGACATGATAAACATAATGAAATCTACACACCTAAAGAAGACAATCAAGAAAGTGGACACAGGCGAAGGTGATTAATCCTCATTTAGAAAGACAAATGGGATGTGCATCGAACTTATGACAGGAGTCTACCACAAAAGGCATCTGAAAGACTCTACCTAGCAGTGTTTCAAAGCAGACACTAAGACTCATAACCAAACCCTCGGCAGAGTGCAGGGAATCATATGAAAGAAGGGAAGTTAGTATGACATGGAAAGGATAGGAGCTCTAGAAGGACCTCCATGTCTTTTTATATGTTCCCTTCTTCCATTAGACTACGTGTTATCTGTCCAAAGTTTGTCTGTGAGTCTCTTCATCTCCTTGGATCTTCTGCTGGTGGAGTCTTTTAGAGGACATCTACGGTAGGTTCCAGTCCAGGTCCCTCTTTTCCAGCTCTTCACGTGTCTATTCTGTTTTCCCTTCTGAATGAGAATTAAGTATCTTCCCTAGGGTCCTCCCTGTTATTTAACTTCTTTAGATATGTAGATTTTAATATGTTTATCATTTATAATATGGCTAATATCCGCTTACAAATGAGAATATACCATGTATGTCTCTCTGCTTCTGCTTCACTCAGAATGATATTTTCTAGTTCCATCCATCTGCCTGCAAATTTCATGATTTACTTGTTTATAATACCCAAGTTGTATAAATATGCTACAATTTCTGTATCCATTCTTCGGTTGAAGAACCTGAGGTTGTTTCTAGTTCTGGCTATTACAAATAAATCTTCTGAAAACATAGTTGAACAAATGTCCTTGTTGTATGGTTGAACATCTTTTGGATAAATGACCAGGAGTGGTATAGATGGTTTTTGAGGTTGTACTATTCTCATTTTTCTGAGGAAGTGCCAGTTTAATTTCAAAAGTAGTTGTACTGGTGAAAGGAGGGGCTTATGGGGGGATACAAAGTGAATAAAGTGTAATTAATGAAAATAAAAAGTGGTTGTACAAATTTACATCACACATATAGAGACACCTGATTTTTTTTTATATAAAGAAACCATGAACATACAATAGAAAAAAGATAGCATCTTCAACAAATGGTACTGGTCTAACTTGACGGCTGGGATACAAATACAAAGCCTGCGATTAATATAAAAAAATAAAAATTATTTAAAAAAAGAACAACAAACATCTCAGGCTCTAAAATCAACAATCAATAAATGGGACCTATTAAAACTGGAATGTTTCTGTAAAACAACAGCCTACAAACAGGGAAAAGATCTTCACCAACCCTACATTTGGCAGAGGGCTAATATCCAGAATATATAAAGAACTGAACAAATGAAACACCAACAAACCAAGCAAACCAATTAAAAAAATGGGGCACAGAGCTAAACAGAGAATTCTCAACAGAGGAATATAAATTATGGAGAAACCCTTAAAATATGTTCAGTGTCCTTAGAAATGTACATTTTTATTAATGACACTACTGTAATGCACACTGCCTACTCAGAAATGCACCAAATAAAAACATTGGTGAGAAGTGATTGTCTAACACTTGACAACTACAAATGTGACATTTGTTTACCACTGGTTTGATACATATATATTTCTACATAAAAATTTAATTAGGGGGCAAGATGGCGGCGCCAGGAGGACTCTCATTCTGAGGAGCAGCACAGCAGGATTGGCACAGTGACCAGCAATCAGAACTCGAGGCCATAAAACACAAGGGATTGTGTTTCACAGGTGAGAGGATACGCCACAGTGGGGGATTCAATCAGCTTTAACTCACCCGGCTAAAACGCGGCAGAGATCCCCGTTCCGCCAGGCGCTTGGTCACCAGCCCAGAGCTACACGCCAGCGCGATCTGGTCTCCGTCCCAGAATGACTGTGGGCCCACAACACCATAGACTGGATTTCCCAGTCGAGAGATAACCCCAGGGAGCAGGAAACAATTGGGACCGACCTCAGGTTACCCAGACATCCCCTGGAAAAGACTCGGGTTCCGCGGGTGCCCAAGAGCCAGCCCGGACCCAGAGCCGGGACCCAGGATCCTGCACAGAGCCCTGCCTACGCGCCTGATTCGCCACCTCAATAGAACTGTGGGCACCAGGGCACCAGGGCATCAGACTGCGTGTCTCTGGCAGGAGGAAACCCCCAGTCGAGGGGGTCAGCAGCTCTAACGCTTAGGACACCCAGCACCAAAACACTTCCTGGACTCACGCAGACTCTAGTGCAGGCAGGAGCACTGTGCTCTGTCCCCATTATTGAGTTCCCCTAGGGCACTGGGACACACAGCTGCATCCTCAGACCTACAAAAGCCAGAAAGCCATTACAGCAGCCCTCAGATACTGTGCCAAGGATCAACCAGTTATCCCTAGCTAGACTGTCAAAACTGTGGGAATCCCTGGTCCTTCAAGAGGGCTGCACCCACAGCGTCTGGACCAGAGCAGTGCCTGCAGCCGCCATCCCAGACAGAGACACACAGCTTCTGGTCCAGAGTGAGGCACCCAGCCTCCAGACCAGAGCAGTGGCCCCAGACGCCAACTCAACCTTGGTGCACATTCTCTAGGTCCAGACTGGAGCAATCAGCCTCTAGCCCAGAGACTTGCTGAGTGCACCTCTCACTTTCCCGGACAGAACTGTGTGCCCCAGGAAACAGACTGAGTTTCCCTGATAGGAGAAAACCCCACAGCTAGGGAATCAGGAGGTTCTTCAAGAGGACTGTACATGGAAATTTAGTGAGCAGCAGCACACTAAATTTATAACAAGAAACCCAGCAGTGGGGCAGCTGTCTTGAGAAATTCTATGGGTAAGAGGAGATCCCCCCCTGCCTAACATAGACCACAGCTACTACTCAGAGCTATAAACCTGAGGTGAGCAGTGGCAACTCCTGAGAAACACTGGCGATACAGTGACCATCACCAAAAAGCAGAG
Source organism: Psammomys obesus (assembly GCF_907164565.1). Lineage (NCBI taxonomy): Eukaryota > Metazoa > Chordata > Mammalia > Rodentia > Muridae > Psammomys > Psammomys obesus. The sequence goes on along the minus strand of NW_026594428.1, from coordinate 2,770,044 downwards.
GAGGACTCCTTCAGGAAAAATCATCTTCCAGCCAAGGGGATACTCCCTACCTCAGGACTCCAGGAAGCCAACACCTAAATCAGCCCAAAGGGTAGAGGTCAGAGTAAAAGCTCAACCAACAAAAGATAGAGCAATATGGCATCTCCAGAACCCAGCCTTCCAGAGGCGAACAGCCCTGAACAATGCAGCATAATAGAAAATCAAGAAGATGACTTTACATCTATGTTGATGAAGAGGATAATAGAGGAAGCAAATAAAATATGTAAAGAATTAGAGGAAGATGAAACCAAACAGATCATGGCAATCCGTAAAGAAATGGAGGAAGATAAAGACAAGCAGATTAAGGCCATCCGTGAAGAAATACGGGAAGATGCAGCCAAACAGCTTGTGGCCTTCAGAGAAGAAATAATTAAATCACTGAAAGAAATAAAAGAGACAGAGTTGAAGGAACTAAAAGAAAAAGAGGAAAATACAAGAAGACAGGTGAAGAAAGTAAACAAAACATCTAAAGACCTGAAGATAGAACTAGAAAAATTAAAGAAAACACAAATGGAGGAAATAATGGAGAGGAAGATTTTAGGGAAGAAAACAGGAACTACAGAGGTAAGCATAACCAACAGAATACAAGAAATGGAAGAAAGAATCTCAGGTGTAGAAGATACAATGGAAGAAATCGATGTATCTGTCAAAGAAAATGTTAAATCCAAAAAATTCCTGACACAGACCGTCCAAGAAATCCAAGACCATATGAAAAGACAAAACCTAAGAATAATAGGAATAGAGGAAAAAGAAGACTCCCTTCTCCAAGGCCCAGAAAATATTTTCAACAAAATCATTGAAGAAAATTACCCCATGTTAAAGGAAAAGCCAACAAGGATACATGAGGCCTACAGAACACCCAACAAATTTGACCAGAAAAGAAAATCCTCCTGCCACATAATAATCAAAACAGTAAGTATACAGAACAAAGAAAAAATACTAAAAGCTGCAAGGGAAAAAGGCCAAGTAACATATAACAGCAAACCCATTAGAATCACACCTGACTTTTCAACAGTAACTATGAAAGCCAGAAGGGCCTGGACAGATATCATGCAGACCCTAAGAGAACACAGATGTCAACCCAGGCTATTATACCCTGCAAAACTCTCAGTCCTCATAGACGGAGAAAACAAGATATTCAATGACAAAAACAAATTTCAACAATACCTACACACAAATCCAGCATTACAGAAGACACTGGAAGGGAAAATACAACCCAAGAAAATTAGCTTCTGTCAAGAAAACACAGGAAATAATTAACCTTACTACAGCAAAACAAAAAGCAACCAAGCACACAACCTTATGAACACAGCCAACATCAATATCAAAGGATCTAACAGCCACTGGTCATTAATCTCTCTCAACATCAATGGACTCAACTCTCCAGTAAAAAGACACAGATTAACAGAATGGATACATAAACAAACCCGACAATCTGTTGCATACAAGAAACACACCTAAGGCACTAAGATAGACATTACCTGAGAGTAAAAGTTTGGAAGACGACTTTCCAAGCAAATGGACCCAAGAAACAAGCAGGAGTAGCCATTCTAATATCTGATAAAATAGACTTTCAACCAAAATTAATAAAAAGAGATGGGGAAGGACACTTCATACTCATCAAGGGAAAATTCCACCAGGAAGACATCACAATCCTGAACATCTATGCCCCAAATACAAGAGCACCCACATTTGTAAAAGACACATTGATAAAATTTAAACCACATATAGATCCCCACACATTAATGGTGGGAGATTGCAACACCCCACTCTCAATAAAGGACAGGTCAACAAAACAGAAATTAAACAAAGAAACAATATCTCTGACAGAGGTCATGAATCAAATGGACCTCACAGACATTTACAGAACTTTACACCCACACAGAAAAGAAATTACCTTTTTCTCAGCACCTCATGGAACCTTCTCCAAAATAGACCATATAGTTGGTCACAGAGCAAGCCTCAACAGATAGAAGAAGACTGAAATAATCCCTTGTATCCTGTCTGATCACCATGGAATAAAGCTGGACTTCAACAACAAGAGAAATAGCAAAAAGCCTACACACACATGGAAACTGAACAACTTGTTACTAAATGACAGCTGGGTCAGGGAGGAAATAAAGAAAGAATTTAAAGCCTTTCTTGAACTCAATGAAAATGAAGACACAACATACCCAAACTTGTGGGACACAATGAAAGCAGTGCTAAGAGGAAAGTTCCTAGCACTAAGAGCCTTCAAGAAGACATTGAGACAGCTCATTCAAGCAACTTAATGGCCCACTTAAAAACCCTAGAAAAAGAAGAAGCAGACACACCAAAAAGGAGTAGACTGCTGGAAATAATCATACTCAGGGTTGAAATCAATCAATTAGAAACAAATAAAACAATTCAAAGAATCAATGAAAGCAAGAGCTGGTTCTTTGAGAAAATCAACAATATCGACAAACACTTAGCCAAGCTAACTAAAAGGCAGAGAGTCACCACCCAAATCAACAAAATCAGAAATGAAAGGGGGGACATAACTACAGACACTGAGGAAATCCAAACAATCATTAGAACTGACTTCAAAAGTCTATACTCAACAAAATTTGAAAATCTAAATGAAATGAACAATTTTCTTGATCGATTTGACTTACCAAAGCTGAATCAGGAACAGCTAAATCAATTAAATAGTCCTATATCCCCCAAAGAAATAGAAGCAGTCATCAAAAGTCTCCCATCCAAAAAAAGCCCAGGACCAGATGGCTTCAGCGCAGAATTCTACCAGACCTTCAAAGAAGAGCTAACTCCAATTCTCTTCAAATTATTCCACAAAATAGAAACAGAAGGAACATTACCAAACTCATTCTATGAAGCCACAGTCACCTTGGTACCTAAACCTCACAAAGACTCAACAAAGAAAGAGAATTTCAGGCCAATCTCCCTTATGAACATTGATGCAAAAATACTTAACAAAATACTTGCAAACCGGATCCAAGAACACATCAAAGATAATATCCACTATGACCAAGTAGGCTTCATCCCAGATATGCAGGGGTGGTTCAGTATACAGAAATTCATCAATGTGATCCACCATATTAACAAACTGAAAGAAAAAAACCACATGATAATCTCCCTAGATGCTGAAAAAGCATTTGACAAAATCCAACATCCATTCATATTTAAAGTACTGGAGAGATCAGGGATACAAGGCACATATCTAAACATAGTAAAGGCGATATCCAGCAAGCTTATAGCCAACATCAAACTGAATGGAGAGAAACTAAAAGCAATCCCACTGAAATCAGGGACAAGACAAGGCTGCCCACTCTCTCCATATCTCTTCAACATAATGCTAGAAGTCCTTGCTAGAGCAATAAAACAGTTGAAGGAGATCAAGGGGATACAGATGGGAAAGGAAGAAGTCAAATTATCACTATTTGCAGATGATATAATAGCATACATGAGTGACCCCAAAACTCTACCAGGGAACTCCTACAGCTGATAAACACCTACAGCAAAGTGGCCGGATACAAAATTAACTCAAAAAAATCAGTAGCACTCCTGTATACAAAAGACAATAGGGCTGAGAAAGAAATTAGAGAAACAACACCATTCATAATAGCCACAAATGACATAAAGAACCTTGGTGTAACCCTAACTAAGCAAGCCAAAGACTTGTATGAAAAAAAATTTCAAGTCTCTAAAGAAAGAATTAGAGGAAGATATGAGAAGATGGAAAGATCTCCCATGCTCATGGCTTGGCAGGATTAACATAGTAAAAAAGGTCATCTGACCAAAAGCAATCTACAGATTTAATGCAATTCCCATCAAATTGCCAACACAATTCTTTACAGACCTGGAAAGAAAAATTCTCAACTTCGTATGGAATAACAAGAAACCGAGAATTGCTAAAACAATCCTCTACAATAAAAGATCTTCTGGAGGTATCTCCATCCCTGATCTCAAGCTGTACTATAGAGCAACAGTTATAAAAACTGCATGGTACTGGCATAGAAACAGAATGGTGGATCAATGGAATCTAACAGAAGACCCAGAAATAAACCCACACACTTACGGACACCTGATTTTTGACAAAGATGCCAAAACCATACAATGGAAAAAAGATAGCATCTTCAACAAATGGTGCTGGTCCAACTGGATGTCTACATGTAGAAAAATGAAAATAGATCCATACTTATCACCCTGCACAAAACTGAAGTCCAAGTGGATCAAAGACCTCAACATAAAACCAGACACATTAAATCGGCTAGAAAAAAAAGTGGAGAATACCCTATAACTCATTGGTATAGGAGAAAACTTTCTGAACAGAACACCAAAAGCACAGGCTCTAAGAGCAACAATCAATAAATGGGACCTCACGAAATTGAAAAGCTTCTGTAAAGCAAAGGACAACGTCATCAAAACGAGTGACTGCCTACAGATTGGGAAAGAATCATCACTAACCCTTTATCTGACAAAGGACTCATATCCAATATATATAAAGAACTAAACAAGCTGAAAAGCAATAAACCAAGTAATCCACTTAAAAAATGGGGAACAGAGCTAAAGAGAGAATTCTCTGTAGAGGAATATCGAATGGCAGAGAGGCACTTAAAGAAATGCTCAACCTCATTAGCCATTAGGGAAATGCAAATCAAAACAACCCTGAGATTTCACCTTACACCCATCAGAATGGCCAAGATGAAAATCTCAAGGGACAACACATGCTGGAGAGGTTGTGGAGAAAGGGGAACCCTTCTCCACTGCTGGTGGGAATGTAAACTTGTACAACCACTCTGGAAATCAATCTGGCGCTTTCTCAGACAACTAGGAATAGTGCTTCCTCAAGATCCAGCCATACCACTCCTAGGCATATACCCAAAAGAGGCACAAGTACACAAAAAGGACATTTGCTCAACCATGTTTGTAGCAGCTTTATTTGTAATAGCCAGAAGCTGGAAACAACCCAGGTGCCCCTCAACTGAAGAATGGATGCAGAAACTGTGGTACATCTATACAATGGAGTATTACTCAGCAATGAAAAATAAGGAAATCATGAAATTTGCAGGTAAATGGTGGGACCTGGAAAGGATCATCCTGAGTGAGTTGTCCCAGTAGCAAAAAGACACGCATGGTATATACTCACTCATATAATCATACAACATAGAATATACCCACTAAAATCTGTACATCTAAACAAACTAAGCAAAAGAGAGGACCCTAACTAAAATGTTCAATCCCCATCCTGAAAGGCAAAGAGGATGGACATCAGAAGAAAAAGAAAATAGGAAACAACCTCAGAACCTGCTACAGAGGGCCTCTGAAAGCCAGAAGAAAACATGAAACAACCTTGAAACCTACCACAGAGGGCCTCTGAAAGCTTCTGCAGTATAGACTGTCAAAGCAGATGATGAGCCTGATGGCCAACTGATGGGCAGAGTGAATGGAATTCTATGTAAGAAGTGAGAAATAGTAAGAGCTGGAGGGGATGGGAACTCCACAAGGAGAGCAACAGAACAAGATAATTTGAACACAGGGAACTTCCCAGAAAATCATACTCCAACCAAGGACTGTTCGTGGAGATGACCTGGAACCCCTGCACAGGTGTAGCCCATGGCAGTTCAGTGTCCAAGTGGGTTACATAGTAATGGGAAGAGAGACTTCCTCTGACATAATCTGATTGGCCTGCTTGTTGATCACTTCCCCCTGAGGCGGGAGCAGCCTTACCAGCCCTCAGTAGAGGACAATGCAGCCACTTTTGATGAGAACTGATAGACTAAGATCAGAAAGAAGAGGAGAACCTCCCCTATCAGTGGACTTGGGGAGTGGCATGCATGCAGAAAGGGGAGGGAGGGTGGGTTCGGGAGGGGAGGAGGGAGGGGCTTATGGGGGGATACAAAATGAATAAAGTGTAATTATTAAAAAAAGAAACAAATTTAATTAACAAATATATATATATTTGTTAATTAAATCTTTATGTTTTATACATACCAGCCATAGCCCCCTTCCTGTTTCCCTCCCAATTCCACCCTCCCTCCCTCTTCTCTTCCTTGCCCCTCTCTAAGTCCACTAATAGAGGAGGTCCTCCTCCTGTTCCATCTTACCCTAGCTTATCAGGTCTTTTCAGGACTGGCTGCAATCTCCTCCTCTGTGGTCTAGTAAGGCAGCTCCTCCCTCGGGGAGGGGGGGTAGGTCAAAGAGCCAGGCATTGAGTTCATGTCAGAAACAGTCCCTGTTCCCCTTACTAGGGTACCCACTTGGATACTAAGCTGTCATGGGCTATGTCTGAGCAGGGGTTCTAAGTTATATCCATACATGGTCCTTGGATGGAGAAACATTCTCAGAAATCACCCCTGTGCCCAGATATATCTGATCCTTTTGTAGCTCCTGTCCTCTCCAGGTCATACTAACTCCCTCTTCTTTCATATAATTCAGTGCACACTTTTTTTTATAGAATTAATTTTAAGGATAAATTACACACACTATTTGTATATGTGTGCCATTTCAGCTAATCAAAAAATATGTGGAAGTGAATGGCTGGCACTTATCCATTACTGCGGCCTTTGTTATCTCATTACATACTTAAAGAACAGCAAGATGAAGGACATGATGAATTACATTGTAGTGCAGCGATACACAAGCTTCCTAATGTTGCAATCATTTAAAAACAGCTTCTTATGCTGTGGTGACCCCAACCATAAAATTATTTTATTGCTACTTCGTAACTGTAAATTTGTTTTTGTTATGAATCATAGTAAATATCATCTGATGTGCAGAATATCTGATATGTGAAACCCAAAGTTGTCATTACCCAATGGTTGAGAACTACTGCTTTAGTGGAAAAAGGATGGAAGAATGAATGTTATTGTGAAGTTATTCTCAATTAATATAGTCACTGCACAGAGTAATATTAGATAAAACATGGATAATATATACTTCAGTCTATGCTTCTGAGCTCCATATATTTAAGTGATACTGAAACCATCGAATGTAGACATCATTCTGTACGGTTAACAAAAGCACATAGAACTTGTACCATGTGTCAGTGTATTTTGCCATATGACTTAAAGTCTGCAAAAAAAGTAGTGAAAAGACTCTAGTTGTCAACTTCTGTCTGTTAGTCTTGAAATGGTAACAGACATTCATCATGATTCAATGTCAATAGAGATAACATTGAATCTGCCTCTTGGTGACAGAGACATCAGGATAACAAGTAAAAAGGATGTTTATCTACAGAGATGACAAGTGTATTCTAAGATTTTGCTTTGCTTCTGAATTTATCATTTTTTCAAATGTCCTTTATGTACATTCAAACAAATATGAATAAGAAAGTATAGCTCCTCTGTGGCTTGGTAAGGCTGCTTCCCTTGAGGTGATCAAAGAGCCAGCCACTGAGTTCATGTCAGAGACAATCTCTGTTTCCTTACTAGGGTACCCACTTGGAGATTGTGCTGCCATGGGATATATCTGTGTAGGGGTTCTGGGTTATCTCCATTCATAGTCCATGTTTGGAGTATCAGTTTCAGAAAAGACACCTGGGTCTAGATTGTTTTGGTTCTGTTGCTCTCCTTGTGGAGCTCCTGACCCTTCCAGGTTTTTCATCTACCCTTTCTTTCCTAAGATTCTCTGCACTCTGTCCAGAGTTTGGCTATGAGTCTCAGCATCTGCTTCAATACCCTGCTGCATCGGGTCTTCCAGAGGCCCTCTGTGCTAGGCTCCTGTCTTGATCCCTGTTTTCTCCCTCTTCTGATGTCTATCCCATTTGTCTTTCTGAACGAGGGTTGATTATCTTACCCTAGGTCATTCTTCTTGCTTAGCTTCTTTAAGTATACAGATTTTAGTATGTTTATACTGTATTATATGTCTTTTAACTGTTTATAAACCTTGTGTGTCTTTCTACTTTCAATTTAAATTTTATTTTTTCCCTTTTAGTTTGGTTTCATTTTCAAAATAAGTACAATGAATTGTAGCCTTGCAATTCTCGTCCCAATTTCTGAGAATTTAGTTTATTTGAAACAAAACTACCTTTGGATCTTTCATAATAATCTTACTATATAGCCACAGAGGAAGACAATGCAACCAGGCCTGATGAGACCTGATAGGCTAGGTTCAGATGGAAAGTGAGGAGGACTTCCCCTATCAGTGGACTTGGAGAGGTGTATGGAAGGAGATGAGGGCCGAAAGGTGGGACTGGGAAGGGACAAGGGAGGGGGCTACATCTTTGATATAAAGTAAATAAATTGTAATAAATAAAAATAAATAAAAGAAAAATATAGCTTTATGAATATTTAAACTTTAAAACCTTCCTACTGAATGATATGAACAGAGATAACTGTCAGTGTGCCCAGTGCAGAACAGGGTTGAACATGCTGTGAGCATAGAGTAAGATTAGCTGCCTGGTCTTTAACCCTAAGTAGTCTGGACGTTTCTCAAACCAATAGAGATCTGCTGGAAACGAAAATATGTTCTAACTTGCTAGAGTTTTCTTTCATAATTTTAATTAATTTTATTTTCACAGTACCTTCATCAATAATGCATAAACATTGACACAGTTTTTTTTAAATCAAAGTATCACTAATGTAAGTCAGCACACAATGTGTAGCAATTTGATTACAGTGAAGACTGAAGGTTATACAATTTTAATATTTAAATGTTTTAAATACATTTATGGCTTCTTATTTTTTGGTATTCACATAATATGTTTTAAGTAGAATAGTTTCTTTTGGAAACACCTTAATTATATTTTCAGGTTGTGCTAATTTCACTACCTCAAATTAGTTCTTAAATTATTTAATCCAATATTACATCCGCTAAATATATGATTACTAATTTGGTGAAATATAAATAATGATTTTTAGATACATTTATATAATCTAATTTCCATAATTTGACAGTCCACAGAGGAAGACAGTACAAACAGTCCTGATGAGACCTGATAGGCCTGATAGGGTAGGGTCAAATAGGAGAGGAGAAGGACCTCCCCTATCAGTGGACTAGGGGAGGGGCATAGGGAGAGAAAGTGGGTTTGGGAGGAGAGGTGGGAGGGGGGTCACAGCTGTGATACAAATGGAAATAATTGCAATAAATGATAATAATTTATAAATATTAAATATAAATAAATTTATAAATTTATAAATAAATGATAAATATGGTAATTTATCATTACCATACTAGACTTAGAGGATAAACATTGTGCTTTGATCTTGAAGGTGTTAATATAAGTGAGTACTGATATTTTCCATGAAGCATACAAAAGAATGTGAAATTCTTTGGAGTTCTGCCCCCTCCAAAGAAAATCCCCCTGTGGTGTTGCAACCTTGCCAGGCCACAGAGGAAGATGGTGCATCTGGTCCTGATGAGATCTGATATGCTAGTGTCAGATAGTAGGCAACGAGGACCTCTTCTAACAGTAGACTAGAAAAAGGAGCAGTGTCTACTTTCAAACTGTATTACTGACAAATGTTTTATGTTCTAAGTTGCCTTTGATACAAACTTAATCTTGGAGTTTTTTGTTTGTTTTTAACATATGTACCTGGCAGTTTCAAAGAGTTGGAAATGTGGCATCATGTTAAATCAGGAAACAATCTCTTTTTCTTATATATTTGAATCAATGATGAGATCCACATGACTTCATAGAACAAGAATAAGCCTTTGTGGACATTTTTTCTCTCAATTAACTGCACATGAGAATAGTCTCTGTGTGTGCTTGTACTAGAATGGATGATGATGAAAGAGGTCACCTCCTCTTTGTTGCCAATAGAAGTGGCTAAATAATATCTACCTCTTTAGGTAAGAAGACAATCATATTGGTTTACATAGTATATCTTTTCTGTCACGCCGTGATTTAAATTTTAAAATCTTTGAAAAAAGACTATTCTCCATTTTATTCATAGTGATGAAGTGTTTTAACTTCCAATTGTGCTTGGATAGGTCTCTTTCCTCATTTACTGGACCAGTATTGTGTGAAGCTAGTATCTTTCCTCTCAGTGCATATAGTTGCTAGTGAGACGTTCTTTTCCCTGATCATTAAGAGTCACTTCACTATTATAAAGCTTCTTTTTAGTAACTTATTTAATTTTTCTTATCCCATACAATACATTCCATCAACAGCTTCCCCTCCTTCCCAGCCTTCCAAATCCTCCCTTCTTGCCTCTTTCCCAGATCTACTGTTCCTTTGTTTCAATAAACAGGTTTATCAACACAACTTGGCATCACAAATGCATTAAGACTAGACACAAACCCGCATTTCAAGGCTAGATGAGCCAACTCAGTTGAAGGAAATAGCTCACAAGAGCAAGAAAAAGAGGCAGAGACAACTCTACTCCCTTGGTTGGAGCCAAAAAAAACCCCCAAGATAAATAACTAAAGTATCTATGCAGAGCTTAATCTACCTTACTTGTTTATAGAACCCATGACTTCCCCACCCCAGAAAAGCCTCTTTATTTTAATTTCAGAGTTTCAAAAATTAAAAGGCATATTCTCTTTTCTTCACTTTATGACAACAGATAGCTAAGATTTTAATGCATTATATACCTATTAATATCTACATAAATAGATATAGATATCTTACTCTCACATTATATAGCTGTGGAAGGTAGAGTTATGTATACTTTTACTTACTAACTTACTCTTTTTGTACAGAATGACTCCTTTTGGCTGGTACTTTGTAGTGGAGAGTAATGCTAATAATACTTCAGGAAGGGTACACTTTGAAAATTGTAGCTTATCAGGGCACTGGAGAGGTTAACATCAAAATTAGTGTTTGCTTACTTGAATTTAACATTTATCTGTGGCTATACCATGCAATTTTCTCTGCTGTCTATTGGAAAATGGGAACTGTCTATTTAAAAAATATAGGTTTTCCTGAAAAATAATTTTGTATGCACTTATTTTCTGGTGTTCATTATTGTTTCAACAAGTAAATCCTGGATCATATAAACCTGAACAGAAAGAGTCCTACATTTCTCTGCCCACAAATTAAATATGCAGCTCATGAGTTCATTATGTGTACTATCAAAATATTGGCAAACAAATGAGGTTCTAGATTTCTTTTTATTGTTAGTTGTTTTTTTTTTAATAAAAATGTCAATTAATTTAAAGGAACAATGTTCTTTGGTGGCTGAAAATAAAAGTAAAGATGTTTACCATGATAAAATTAGGAAAAAATGAGCATAGGAACCTAAGCCCTACACACCCCAGGTAACACTGTTTTGTAAACAGAACATGGCATGGAATGTCATCAGTGTCTAGCCTATAAGTATTTTGGAAATTCTGATTATTCAAAACTTTTATGCAACTGAAAGTTTTAGCTATAATTTTAAAGTTCACTTATTATATTTTACAGTGTAATAATGTCCATTTAGAGAAATTAGGGAAAAAAAGAAAACATTTTTGTATTTCTATCACTATTAGATATCCCACCCAAAATAGTTGCATACATTATGTATGATTATTAATGAATAAATAGACATAAGGTAGCATGAGTATTTTCTTTCATAATCTGAATATAACTACCTATTTCTTACCCTATTTTAGCTTTTTCAATTAATCTTGACCCTAGTCTAACTTAACAATCTTCATATTGTCTTAATTTTTTTACTATCATTATTTACAATTTATTCATTTTGTATACCAGTTATAGCCTCCTTCTTCATCTCCTCCTCATCACACCCTCCCTCCCTCTCTTTTCCTTATCTGTCTTCCCTAGTCCACTGATAGGTGAAGTCCTACTCTCCTACTGTCTGACCCTAGTCTATCAGGGCACATCAGGACTGCCTGGATCATCTTCTTCTGTGTGCTAGCTAGGTTGTCCCACCAGGGAGAAGTGATCACCGTGCAGGCAACCAAGTTCATGTCAGAGACTGTCTCTTCTCTTCTTACTAGAGAACCCACATGGAGACTGAGCTGTCTGTGGGTAATATCCACATGTAAGTGAGTATATACCAGTCATGTCTTTCTCATTCTGGGATACTGCACTCAGGATGATCTTTTCTATTTCCATCCATTGGCCTGCAAATTTCATGATTTCTTTGTTTTAATAGCTGAGTAGTATTTTGTTGTGTAAATGCACCACAGTTTCTTTTCTTTGGTTGAGGGACAGCAAGGTTGTTTCCAGATTCTGTCTTATTGTGAATAAAGCTGCTATGAACAGGATTGAAGTCTTAAGAAAGAGTAGTGGCCATTATTTGTTAACATTTCTAGTATAATTTTGAAACTACCAGAACATACATGCTTCTGGATTCTCATGAGTTCTATTCGAAATGTTGGCTTTAATTTATCTTCATGTATTTTCTTTATTGATCAAAATTGTTTGCTTCAATTCCATTTCTGTAGTTGTGCCAGTCACAGTATTTTATAAGAAAAATCTGCAGAAAATAAGATAAAATCAAACTGCAAAAAGCAAAACATAAATTATGCCTTGGTAACATTTTTGTAAATGCCTAGATATGTCCACCTATCGTATGGCAGAACGTAAATTGTCTATTTAGTGTGTTCATATTCATGAGCAACAATACAGCCGTATGCTGTGTGTTAAACTTCTTACAATTCTGCCACAGAAACATTCAAGGAATAAAGCAAGAGATATTCAAGCAACAAAAATTCATGTACTTAATTGTGTATTAAGTGGCCACAATTGCATTTTTATTATAAATATTTCTGTTTCAGATTATGAGACTGAAATATTGAGCATGTAAAACAACTAAAATAAGATAGAAAATAATGAATAGGTAAGAAATAGCCTTTAAAAGTGACATGAAAAAAATGAGTATGACAGATGATATGTGTCTACAAACTTCAATTTTAAGAAAATGAATATAAAGCTAAAAAATTATGATAATAACCAGTTGCCAATTTTTACCAAGTTGAAGCAACCTGACAGTAAAAAATACTCACGCTGCTGGGAAAAAGAAAAAAAAAAGTAATGAAAACTTCATTTCAAGCACATTTAACTGCAGGCAGAAAGGTAAGGAAGACAGACATATAGGTTTGAGATGATGGCAAAGCGTGAATTCAAAGAACTCAGCATGCTTTGAAGTGCATAGTTGCCTCAAGGTATTTTATAATCATTGGATAGTGCATCTTGAGTTTTAATTATTTTCCCATATTGAAGATCAAAACAAAACATAGACCGAATCTTAATTCCTCACATAATAAACATAAAGCTTTAGAAGACAATGCTGTGCATAAACATTGGATGCAACTAAATTTGTAGCATCGAAAATCAAAATATAGCATTATAAGCTTATAAGCTTCTGGAAAGAATGTAAAGTTCATGAAAATTGTGCAGCTAGTAAGAACATGAATTCCTTGTATTTATATACCCCCAAATGGTCATTTTTGTGATGACAGATTGGTTTCATAAACTTACTGCTAATTCCTAATGGTAACAAATATATTGACTCATTTTTTAAAAAGTGCTTTTAAAATAAAATCTTTAAAAATCCTGATAAAGCAACATTGATTTACAATGGATATATCAATAGACACAAAGTCAATCATGGACAATAAAGAAGTCTCAAGAGTAGGAATGAATATTTTAATTTAAAACAATGCATTTGAATTTACAGCAGAGGAGGAAAAGATCTTCAATGTGGACTAACACGATTTGGTAAACAAACAAACAAACAAACAAACAAAACAAAACAAAACTTCTTTAGGTAGGCATATTGTAATAAAGATTACATGCAAACAATAGCTAGGAGATATCTGAAAGAGGAACATAAAGTACAAAAGAACAGAATTCCCTTTAGAGTGGTATGGAAATAGAGAGCAGGAATGTGATCTCCAGAAGCCCTGTCAAAGCAATGAGTCAGTGTAACTATGGCTGGAGTAATTAGCAGACAAATTAAGAACGGAAGCATGGGAAATGTACTAATTAAAAGCCACAAGAAATATTTACAGTTTAAATCCTGAAACTAAAATGAATTTATTCTACAAAAATATAGAACATTTTAGTTTCTTTCTTTCTTATTTATTTATTCACTGTACTATAATGAAGCTTTAATCTACTAGATTAATGAAAAATAAACACAGGGAATGTGTGAGAGAAAGTGCTGTAACAAGACTATTAAAGGGAGTCTAAGTTCTGAAAACAAAAATTCTCAGGGGAAAGTAAACATAAATAAAACAAGAAACAATGAGCCAATTAAAGATCACATATGATTAATGAAATTAGGAAATGAATATATTTTCCTAAAATTCCAGTACTAAATATAATGCAATAAATTAAAACTAAACTATTCAGAAAATACATTTATCAGCAATAAAGTGTGAAAGAAATGAACAAGTAAACTATTCCTAAAGAATAAGACACCAGATGTGCCACATTCAAATAAACAAGAAAAACATATAAAAACCTGAAAATATTTTATAATAAGGAGTTAAAGAAAATAAGCATAATATAATCTAAAAATGTATTTATCAATGAGTACTGAATGTTTGATATCAACAAGTGGTGAAATACAAAAACTGAAAATGATATTTTATAAAAGATTTGTTAAGGGAGGGAGGGTAGGATTGGAAAGGGATGGAGGAGGGGGCTACAGCAGGGATTCAAAGTGAATATCATTATTAATTAAAATAAAAATTAATGAAAAAGATTTGTTACAATCTCATCACATCATCTTGTTGGAGAATGTGAAAAAGAAAAGAAAGAAAATTTTTAAATCGAGTATTAGTTCATTTTCTACAAGAAAAATAAAATAAAAACTAATAACATCATAGAAAAGATTTCTGTATCCTTCCTGAAGCCTTTCTTGCTACATAGCTTCTTTAGGTCTTTGGAATGTAGTATGGTGATCCTGTACTAAATGTCTAATATCTGCTTATAAGTGAGAACATACCTTGTGTGTTTTTCTGGATCTGTGTTATCTCACTCAGGATGATCTTTTCTAGTTTTATCCATTTGCCTGCAAAGTTATTGATTTCCTTGTTTTTAATAGCTGAGTAGTATTCCATTGTGTTAATGTACTATGTTCTTTTTATTAATTAATTTATTTTTATTAATTAAAGTTTATTCACTTTGTAAACTAGTTCTGGTCCCCTCTCTTATCTCCTTCCATACCCTCCTCCTTCCCTCATTTCTTGTTCCACTTAGGGAACCCACTTGGAGACAGAGCTGACATGGGCTATATCTGTGTATGGTTTCTATGTTTTCTCCATGCATGGTCCTTGGTTGGAATATCAATCTCAGAAAAGACCACTGTGCCAAGAATTTTTGGTTCTGTTGCTTTCTTTGTGGAGCTTTGTCCCCTCCAGGTCTTTGTGCTATGTTCTTTATCCATTCTTCGTCTAAGGGACATCTAAGTTGTTTCCAGGT
This sequence comes from Psammomys obesus, assembly GCF_907164565.1. NCBI lineage: Eukaryota > Metazoa > Chordata > Mammalia > Rodentia > Muridae > Psammomys > Psammomys obesus. The sequence goes on along the minus strand of NW_026594428.1, from coordinate 2,754,704 downwards.
TCTTCCTATTACGAATAAAACAGTGATGAACATAAATGAACCAATGTCTTTGTTATTTGGTGTAGCGTCTTTCAGGTATAAGCCCCAGGAGTGGTAGAGCTGGGACTTGAGGTAATTATTGTCAATTTTCTGAGAAAGTGCCAGATTGATTTCCAAAGTTGTTATACAAGTTTGCACTCCTACCAGCAATGGAGGAGTGTTCTCCTTACTCCACATCCGCAACAGCATGGGCAGAGTCTGAGTCTTGTGGAAGCATGGCGGGAAAAATAGAAGGACCCAGAGGGGACAGAAGCTCCACAAGAAGACCAACACAGCCTACTAGCCTGGGTCCAGGAATGCTCAAGGAGATTGATGTACCAACCAAGGACCATGTATGGAAACAACAGAGGCCCCTTACACATACTTAGTCTACGTGCAGCTCAAATTTCATTCGTGTCCTTTAGAAATGGGTATGAGTGTCACATGGACATTGTTGCCTACTTCTCCCTGGCAGGGCTGCCTCACCAGGCTAGAAGGGAAGATGATGCACTCAATCCTGATGATAATTGAAGTGCTGGTACTTGTTGGTGGGGGTGGGGCTCCCCTACTCTGAGGAGTAGGGTACAGAGGATAGGGACAAGAAAGATGGAGGATGAGGCGAGGAGGAGAGGAGGGAGGGCCTACAATCAATATGTAAAGGAAAATATAGATAGATAGATAGATAGATAGATAGATAGATAGATAGATAGATAATGAATTTATGAATAAATAGTAGGAAAATCCTCAAGTTGTCATAGGTGAGAAATCAGCTGCAACGAGGGACACCAATAGCATCTCTCTGAGAAGATGGGTGCAAAACAAATTTTTTAGGAAGACATTTCATGGAAAATAAAGTTACTTCCAACAGATCCCACAGTAGAAATACTGTGGCAATATTTAGACAAATGACAACCAGAGATACAAGCAGGACTGTCAGTTTCAGGACAGGAGCCTCAAATGAAAGCAATTTTATTTCTTGTCCTTGGATAAAGATGAAAATTTCTTTGATTCTGTCTTGGCCAGATGTAAAGAATTACCAAAAGGAGCTCTGGTTTCTCATCTGGTTTCTGGATAAGTTTCCTTCACTTTTATACAATCTAAGAGATTATTCCTCAATCAACAATCTAAGATATGATGGGACTAAAACTGAGTCACCTGGTCACCGTGTGGAAGGGTTGAGTAATCTGACCATCTCTTTGTGACTTTCCTCAAATTCTGCCACCTGCCAAGTGGACAAGTATCTCATTTTCATCTTAAGGCATATATTTTTCCCTCAATAATGTAAGTACAATGGAGGCAGGTAACTTTCCTGCTTTCTTACTAATGAAATTCAAAAGACTACCACAATTATCTATTGATTAAGGATTGATTATCAATTCTAGCCTTACTCATTAAAAATGTGATCTTTTAAAAATACAAGAGAAGTTAGGTTTTATGTAATATATAAAATTTAGTATGTCCTTAACTTAATAATCTTGAAAGGAATGGTTTTTATATTTTTTTCTATATGATTTATTTGCTTCAAACACGACATTTTCTTGTTTTATTTAAAACTAGGTCGAATTTTCAAAAATGAAATGCAGAAACAGGTGTTGAAAACAGAGGTCAATAGATGCAAAATAAATAAACTAAGAAAAAAAATTGGACTCCTCACACTATCACCAGTATTAAGCCTATTAAAAATTGCAAATGCTGAGAGGGTTGTTCTCATATTTATTCATCAAATAAGAAAAATTTGCAAGATTCTACTTCCCCTTTGGATACAAAGTTCTGTGCAACACAATAAAGCAAAAAAAAAAAAAAAACCTGAATGACAACTAATGAATGCATGTTATGATTAGAGATAATAAGAATATTATGATATCCTGTAATTTAAAATATATATATATATGTATGTATTTTACATCCTGACCACAGTTTTCTTTCTCTCTTTTCCTCCCAGTCCCTACCCAAAGCCTCTTCCTCAGATCCATTCCATTATTTCCCTTCCTAAAGAGCAAGCCTCCCAGGGATAGCAACCAAGCATGGCACAACAAGATACAGTAAGGCTAGGCACAAATCCTCATGTCAAGGCTGGCTGAGTCAACCTAGTAAAAGGAAAGGGTTCCAAAAGTAGTAAAAAGAATCAGAGACAGCCCATTGTTAGAAGTCCCACCAGAAGACCAAGTTACACAACCATAACATTTAGAGAGAGGTCCTATGTCAGACCCATGAAGGATCCCCTATGGACATTTCAGTCTTTGTGGCTCCCAATGAGCCCTGGTTAATTGATTTTGTGTACAATGTTCTTATGGTGTCCTCCACCCTTCTTGCTACAATCTTTCCTTACCCTTTTCTGAGCCATTCCCTACTCTCCACCTCATGTTTGGCTGTGAGATTCTGAATCTTCTTCTATCAGATGCTGGATAAAAATCTCCCTGATGAGGATTATGTTCGGATCTATTCTATAAGTATAGCAGAATATCATTAGGAATCATTTCATTCACTTTTTCCCCTGCCAGTTCTGTTTTCTTCTATCCTGGAAAGCCTAGCCACCCCCCTACCCCGAGGGAGGATAAGGACTTGAAGCCAGTCCGGAAGATACCTGATAAGCTAGGGTCAGATGGAAGGGGAGGAGAACCTCCCCTATCAGTGGACTTGGAAGGGGGCAGGGAGGAGATGAGGGAGGGAGGGCAGGATTGGGAGGGAAAGAAGGAGGAGGCTAAGTCTGGGATACAAGTGAATGACCTGTGATTAAAATAAAAATTTAAAAAAATGAATATAAATATGAAAAAAGAAATATATTCTAAATCTAGTGCCAAATATTCCTTTGCATCAAAATAAATAGAAAACAAAATGAAAAAGCTTTGAGAATATCTTTCTTTTAAAAAAACAAATTACTATTACAAAATACCCAATATTTCAACACTATAAAATAAATTGCAGATGCAAGATGGAAAAATAATACCTAAAATTATATATCTGTTTCAAAAACTGAATCAGCATCAGTGGTTAGCGGATCTTGAAATCTTAAAAATAACAAATGTCTGTTCCTTTTTATTTTTTTCTGTAGCAGTTTTATTTGTTTTTTTCTCATTTTTATTTTTTTATTGTTAGTTACATTTTATTAACTCTGTATCCCAGCTGTATCCTGCACCCTTATTCCCTCTCAATCCTTCCCTCCTTCCCTCATCTCCTCGTGCCCCTTTCTAAGTCCACTGATTGGGGAGGACCTCCTCCCATTTCATCTGACCCTGTTTTATCAGGTATCTTCAGGACTGGCTGCAAAGTCCTCCTCTGTGGCCTAACAGGACTGCTCCTTCCTTGGGGGGTAGGGAGGTCAAAGAGACTACCACTGAGTTTCTGTCAGAAATGGCCCCTATTCCCCTTATAATTGGCTACTGAGCTACCACGGGCTTCATCCGAGCAGAGGTTCTAAGTTATATCCATACATGGTCCTTGGTGGAGTGTCAGTCTCAGAAAAGACCCTGTGCCCAGATATATTTGGTCCTTGTGGAGCTCCTATCCTTTCCACATCATACTAACTCCCCCTTCTTTCATATGATTCCCTGTACTCTGTCAAAGGTTTAATTATGAGTCTTAGGATCTGCTTTGATACACTTCTACAGATTCAACGCAATTCTCATCAAAATACCAACTCAGTTCTTTACAGACCTTGAAAGAAATATTCTCAGGTTCATATGGAGAAACAAAAAACCCAGAATCTCCAAAATGATCCTGTACAACAACAGATCATCTGGAGGTATCTCCATCCCCGATCTCAAGTTGTACTACAGAGCAATAGAAATAAAAACTGCATGGTATTGGCATAGAAACAGAAAGGAGGATCAATGGAACCAAATAGAAAACCCAGAAATACACCCACACACCTATGAATACTTGATTTTTGACAAAGAAGCAAAACCATTCAATGGAAAAAAGAAAGCATCTTCAACAAATGGTGCTGGTCCAACTGGATGTCTATATGCAGAAAAATGAAAATATCCTTTTTATTTTTAATAATTTTTTTGTGGTTAAAAGTCCCAACTTTTAAGACAAATTAATTCTTTTTTAACAATTTCTGAAATACAATGTTTGCAGTTGTTTTCCCCAGAAATATGTTTGTTTTAATTTCTTTATTAGATTCATTTGTCCTGTATCTCAAAATTCCGACTCATTTTCGTTGTTTGAAAGCCATGTGGCAATGCTTCTTACTGCTTTGATTCTGTTTTAGACAATAAGTCCATGTAATAAATATATGTGAACATAAAATTTGCATATTAATATGTACATATTAATTTTATATGCATATCTATATATACACATTCATATTACGAACATTATGTCAACTGGGAGATAGTCACAGTTCCTTCTTAATTATTTTTAAAAATAAGAGATTACAAGGAGACCCAAGATGGCGGCACCGGGAGGACACTGCATCTGAGGAGCAGGACAGCAGTGTCGGTACAGAGACCAAGAAACTGAACTCAGGGCCCTTAAACAACAGCACTCGTGTTTCCCAGGTGAGAGGAAACTCCACGGTGTGGGAATCAGCCAGGTCAACTCTCTGTTCACCCAGCCAGAACCCAGAAGAGATCCCTGGTTGCTCAGGCACTCAGTCGCTAAACCAGAGCCGCACATCTGTGTGTCCTGATCACCTTCCCAGGCTGAATGCTGGGCACAAAAACACCAGAGACTGTGAGTCCCAGTCACAAGAAAAACCCACAGGGAAGGAAGGAAACAGAGCTGACCTCAGGTCACTGAGTCTTTCCCTGGAAAAGGTCCCACAGTCCTGCAGGCACATGCTTCTAGCCCTGAGCAGGGCTCCAGCAGCGTGCACAGAGATCTGCTGCACTCAACAACTCTCCATCACAGACAGAACTGTGTGCCCCAGGGCATCAGAGACTGGGTTTCCCTGTTGGGAGAAAACCCCACAGGGAAGGAAGCAAATGGGGACTGATTTCAGGTCAACCAGTCTATCCCTTGATAAGGTCCCACAGACCTGCTGGTTCATGCTGCCAGCTCAGAGAACTGCTGGGCCTAACTATCCCTCACAGACATAACTGTGTGCCCAAGGGCATCGGAGATTGGCAGTCCTTGCTGGTATAAACCCCGCAGGGAGGGAGACAGCTTAGAGAACTCAGCTAACCCCTTTCCCCCACCAGCACACACAGGAAAACACCTCAGGTCTGTATGCCTGAGGTAAGGTGTGGTAATTCCTGAAAAACACTGGCCATTCAGTGACTACTCCCAAAAAGCTGAGGAGGCCTCCTTCAGGAAAAATCATCTTCCTGCCAAAGGAATTCTCCCAAACCTAGGATTCCAGGAACTACCAGAAACTAACACTCAACACCTAATATAGCCCAATGGGTAGAGGCAAACATAAAAGCTCAACCAACAAAAGGCAGAGGAATATTGCATCCCCAGAACCCAGTTATCCAAAGGCAAGCAGCCGTAGACACCCCAACATAATTGAAATTCAAGAAGATGACCTAACATATATGCTCACGAAGAGGATAATAGAGGAAACAAATAAAATGAGTAAAGAACTAGAGGAAGAAAAAGTCAAACAGATTATGGACATTTGTAAAGAACCAGAGGAAGATAAAGACAAACAGATTATGGCCATCTGTAAAGAAATACAGGAAGTTGCAGCCAAACAGTTTGTGGCCTTTAGAGAGGAAATGCTTAAATCACTGAAAGAAATAAGAGAAACAGAGAACTGTTCAAACAAACAGCTGAAGGAATTAAAGGAAAAACAGGAAAATACAGTCAGACAGGTGAGGAAAATCAAGAAAACTGCTCAAGATCTGAAGATAGAATTGGAAAAATTAAAGAAAACACGAATGGAGGAAATTAGGGAGAGAAAGAACTTAGGGAAGAAAACAAGAACTACAGAGTTAAGCATAACCAATAGTCTACAAGAGTTGGAAGATAGAATCTCAGATGTGGAAGATACAAAGGAAAAAAATCAATATCTGTCAAAGAAAATATTAAATCTAAAAAAATTCCTGACACAGACAATCCAAGAAATCCAAGACAACATGAAAAGACAAAACCTAAGAATAATAGGAATAGAGGAAAAAGAAGATTCCCTGCTCGAAGGCCCAGAAAATATTTTTAACAAAATCATTGACAAAAATTTCCCCAACTTAAAGGAGAGGCCCATAAGAATACAAAAGGCCTACAGAACACCCAACAAATTAGACCAGAAAAGAAAATCTTCCTTCCCCATAATAATCAAAATAGTAAGTATACAGAATTAAGAAAAAAATACTAAAAGCTTTAAGGGAAAAAGGCCAAGTAACATATAACGGCAAACCCATCAGAACCACACCTGACTTCTCAACAGAGACTATGAAAGCCAGAAGTGCCTGGACGGATATCATGCAGACCCTAAGAGAACAAAGATGATAGCCCAGGCTACTATACCTAGCAAAACTCTCAGTCCTCATAGACAGAGAAAACAAGATATTCAATGACAAAAACAAATTTCAACAATACCTACACGCGAATCCAACATTACATAAGACACTAGAAGTAAAAATACAGCCCAGAAAAAAAAAAAAAAAAAACTACTTTCAAGAAAACACAGAAAATAATTAACCTCACTATAGCTAAACAAAAAGTAACCAAGCACACGAACTTACTACCACAGCCAACATCAAAATCAAAGGCTCTAACAACTACTGGTCATTAATCTCTCTCAACATCAATGGACTCAATTCTCCAATAAAAAAGACACAGACTAACAGAATGGATATGTAAACAAGACCCAACATTCTGTCACATACAAGAAATACACATATGTCACAAGGATAGACATTACGTGAGGGTAAAGGGCTAGAAAGACAGTTTTCTAAGCAAATGGATCTAAGAAGCAAACAGGAGTAGCCATTCTAATATCTGATGAAATAGACTTTCAACCAAAATTATTCAAAAGTGATGGGGAAGGACACTTCATACTCATCAAGGAAAATTCCACCAGGAAAACAGCACAATCCTGAACATCTATGCCCCAAATACAAGGGCACCCACATTTGTAAAAGAAACATTAATAAAACTTAAACCTCAGATAGATTCCTACACATTAATAGTGGGAGACTTCAACACCCCACTCTCAACAAAGAACAGGTCACCAAAACAGAAATTAAACAAAGAAACAATAACTCTGACAGAGGTCATGAATCAAATGGACCTAACAGATATCTACAGAACCTTACACTCAAACACAAAAGAATTTACCTTCTTGTCAGCAGCTCATGGAACCTTCTCCAAAATAGATCATATGGTTGGTCACAAAGCAAGCATCAACAGATATAAGAAGATTGAAATAATCCCTTGTATTCTATCTGATCATGATGGACTAAAGCTGGACCTCAACAACAACAGAAATAGCAAAAAGCCTACACACACATGGAAACTGAACAACTTGCTAGTAAATGACAGCTGGGTCAGGGCATACATAAAGAAAGAAATTAAAGTCTTCCTAGAATTCACTGAAAAGGAACACACAAAATGCCCAAACTTATGGGACATAATGAAAGCAGTGCTAAAAGGAAAATTCATAGCATTAACTGCCTTCAAAAAGAAATTCGAGACAGCTCATTCAAGCAACTTAATGGCTCACCTAAAAGCCCTAGGGAAAAAAAAAAGAAGCAGACACACCAAAAAAAAAAAAAAAAAAAAAAAAAAGAGTAGATGGCTGGAAATAATCAAACTCGGGGCTGAAATCTATAAATTAGAAACAAATAAAAGAATTCAAAGAATCAAAAAAACTAAGAGCTGGTTGTTTGAGAAAATCAACGAGATAGACAAACCCTAGCCAACCTAACTAAAAGGTGGAAATACACCATCCTAATCAACAAAATCAGAAATCAAACGAGGGACATAGCAACAAACTGGTAGGAAATCCAAACAATTATTAGGACTTAATTCAAAAGTAAATTTGAATATCTAAATGAAATAAACAATTTTCTCAATTGATTCTACTTATCACAGATAAGGAACACTACCAAACTCATTCTATGAAGCCACAGTCACCTTGGTACCTAAACCTCACAAAGACCCAACAAGGAAAGAGAATTTCAGGCCAATCTCCCTTATGAACATTAATGCAAAAATACTCAATAAAATACTTGCAAACCGAATACAAGAACACATGAAAGATATCATCCACTATGACCAAGTAGGCTTCATCCCAGGCATGCAAAGATGGTTCAATATATGGAAATCCATCAATGTGATCCACCATATTAACACAATGAAAACAAAACAAAATAAAAAAAAACATGATAATATCCTTAGACACTGAAAAAGCATTTGACAAAATCCAACATCCATTAATGTTTAAAGTATTGGAAAGATCAGAAATACAAGGAACATACCTAAACATAGTAAAGGTAATATACAGCAAGCCTATAGCCAACATCAAACTAAATGGAGAGAAACTTAAATCAGTCCCACTGAAATCAGGGACAAGGCAAGGATGACTACTCTTTCCATATCTCTTCAACATTGTTCTTGAAGTTCTTGCTAGAGCAATAAGACAATTGAAGGAGATCAAGGGATACAAATCGTAAAGGAAGAGGTCAAAGTATCACTATTTGCAGATGACATGCTAGTATATCTGAGTGACCCTAAAAATTCTACCAGGGAACTCCTAGAGCTAATTAACACCTTCAGCAAAGTGCCTGTATACAAAATTAACTCAAAAAAATCAATAGCCCTACTGTATACAAAAGACAAAAGGGCTGAGAAAGAAATTAGGGAAACAACACCCTTCACAATAGCCCCAAAAGACATAAAGTATCTTGGTATGACCCTAACCAAGCAAGTGAAAGACTTGTATGAAAAAAATTTCCAGTCTCTGAAGAAAGAATTACAAGAAGATATGAGAAGATGGAAAGATCTCCCATGCTCATGGCTTGGCAGGATTAGCATATTAAAAATGGCCATCTTACCAAAAATATCTACAGATTCAATACAATTCCCATCAAATTACCAACACAATTCTTTACAGACCTGAAAAGAAAAATTTTCAACTTCATATGGAATAACAAGAAACCAAGAATTGCTAAAACAATCCTCTACAATAAAAGATCTTCTGGAGGTATCTGAATCCCTGATCTCAAGCTATACTATAGAACAAGAGTAATAATAACCACATGGTTATGGCATAGAATCAGAATGTGGATCAATGGAACCAAATATAAGACCCAGAAATAAACTCACAAACTTATGGACACCTGATTTTTGATAAACATGCCAAAACCATACATGGGAAAAAGATAGAATCTTCAACAAATGGTGCTGGTATAATTGGATGTCTACATGTAGAAAAATGCAAATAGATCCATACTTATCACCCTGCACAAAACTAAAGTCCAAGGGATCAAAGACCTCAACATAAAACCAGACATATTAAATCAGTTAGAAGAAAAAGTAGGGAAAAGCTTTGACATCATTAGTACAGGAGACAACTTCCTGAACACAACACCAAGAGCACAAGCTCTAAGAGCAAGAATCAATAAATGGAACCTCATGAAACTGAAAATCTTTTGTAAAGCTAAGGACACTGTCTATAGATTGGGAAAGAATCTTCACCAACACTGTATTTGACAGAGGGTTAATATCCAGTACATATAAAGAACTCAAGAAGTTAATCAGCAACAAAGCAAGTAATCCAATAAATAAATGGGGAACAGAGCTAAACAGATAATTCTCAACAGAGAAATATCGAATGGCAGAGAAACACTTAAAGAAACGTTCATAGTCCTTAGTCATCAGGAAAATGCAAATCAAAATGACCCTGAGATTTCACCTCACACCCATCAGAATGGCTAACCTGAATAGCACACAGAAAATGTAAGCAACTTTGGTTACTTTTGTGCATTGTAAAGCATATCATACCACATTAACTGTTTTATCCCTCAGTAAGCTGCTGAAGCCAGAGAATTCACTTATACAAGATCATGTATAAGTTGTTAGCTGACATTCCCAGATTACATGAGTCCTAGCATCATTACTGAGAAATAGTTGAATGCTCTCAGTAACACAGTGTAAGGAATTGAAAACTATTCTGAAGACAGATATTACAAATTAATCTGGACACATGCTATATATATATTATTCTTAGCCATTAACAATGACACTATTCTCTTGTCCAGTGTTACCAAAAATTCTGAAAACTCATAGAAAACCATCTCTCACAGATTTACACCCATCACAGTTCTGTTTCTAGTAATGAAACAAAACAAAACTTTCACAAATACTAGCATTTTCTCAACACACCTGGAATTGTGGTATTAACTTCACCAGAAGTCAGACAAATATAATAAAGACACGACTGGTTTGCTTGCTAGACGTGGTGGAGATTAAGTCTTGACATTACACAGCGACAGCTGGGTCAAGTTATTTAGTCACCCTAAGACTTCATTCTGCCACTCCTAAAATGTAATAAGAGATAATTTGAATATGCATGCTGAATATTGCATACAATTAAGTATTTAAACTTATTAGCATATTTTGTTTTCACTATATGACATATGTTGTTATCTTCTCTAAAGGTTCAATGTTATGATTCTGCCTTAAATATCTGAAAGGATTAAATTTTACTTTGTGCCCAAATCCTAGAAGTATTTTGAATTTGTGTGGTACCTGAAATTTAAATAACTCTGGCATATCTTAATTATTTCATTCTTAATTTAATTATCAATAAATAAAAATAAAGCAAATTTATTTGTAGTGTTGTTGATACCATATATATTCAACATGACATTGCAATGTTTAATATAGGTAGTAATTTTCTATAGCACTTTTTGCCTTCTTTAAAATATATAGAAGTTTTTTTTTGTTTATTATCAAACATTTTGTTAAATATAAGCTTTACCAGTGTGGATACAAATAAGAAGAAACAAAGAAATGTATATTAGTATATCAGTTGTTATAAACACTTTGGATAATTCGAGAATTCTAAACTCTGATATCCATATAATGTAGCAATCCTGGTAAAGAGTACACACACACACACACGCACACAATAAATCAGTATGCAAGAAAACATATGCGAATGCGTGTTTTTTACTATGACATCATTTATAACAGCTAAGATACAGACACAAGGGGGGTGGGGCAAGATGGTGGTGATCAGTGTGCAATGTTTCTGAGAGCCAGAGGAATGGAAACTTCGAAATTGGTGAGTGGAAGGCTTCTGAAGCCGGGAAATTGACATTGTGGCTGCCTGAAGGAGGGGGAACAGCACAGGAGCAGAGAACTCTTTGATTCAAGTCAGACATGGACTTCACTAGGATTGAAGATGGGCACTTTCCTTCGGGCCTCCCTCCCCCTCGGAGTAGCCAAGCCACAGCACCAGAGCCAGTGCTGCCTGAAAACCGAGACAGCTTCAGCAGACAGCCTAACCCACTTGCAGAGCCCGAGATCCACGATAAAAGGCTGCCTGGGTCCCACGCCCCAAAGTGGCCAGCTGTAGGGACGCCACAGTATAGGACCCTTAGTCCCTCAGTCAGTGGCAGAATCAGTGGCTGTGCAGCACTCTGTGTGGAAAACCTGCAAAAACATCCAGCTGCACCAAGCACCAAACCACGGCACCACCGGACATCATGGCAGGCATGTGGACATCCCAGTTCTGCAGCCGCAGCTGGACTCCCAGGTACAGGGGCTTAACAACACTGAGCTGTCTGAGTGCACATTTGGCTGGGCAGATCCAAACCAGCCAGTAAAGATCGGGAAGAACCCCTGTGCTTTACAATTTGACCAGCTAAAGAGTGAATATGTCCCCTAGTGCCTTCAGAGCACCAGATCCAGGGTGTTTCTAAGCTAGCAGCCAGACATTAGAAATCTCTATGGGAAACAGATGGTATCCTGGGACATGGAAACCCCAGCTCTGTGGCGTCACCAGTGGGGTTTAGGCAACTATCTCCGGGAGCTCAGTTAGAGACAAATATCAGTAGCCTGTAGGCCACTGACATACTCAGGAAATTTGTGCATGCGATCTTAAAAGGCACATGTCACCCCTTCAGTGAACACAAAGCACCCTTTCTTCACACTGAAGGCCTCTACATTTTCTAGCACCCTGTCCCTCAAGGCAAACTTTCACACACACACAAATACCCTTGTCCTTCTGTGCCTGTGGACTTCCCTCCCACAGGTACAGATGAAGCACCAACACACACACTGAAAACATTGGACCTCTCTCATCTCCCTAAATAATTCTCCAGACAGAGAAAGACAGTAACAGTCTGATCTGCAGAATCCAAGAACAAACAGTGAAGGCTACAGATAAAGAAATGGCCAGAGGTCAGAGAAAGAACACACCCAACAAAAATCAGGAAATCATGGCCTCACTAGCAACCGCAAAATCAATGGATACTCCAATTCTTTGGAAATAAAAGAAAATAACCTTAAAGATATGCATATCCGGTTATTAGAGTCACATAAATCTTTCAGAGAAATAGCCATGAAAATAGGGGGAAAAGTAGAGGCAAAATTAGTGGCATATAGAAAAGAAACAAACAAAAAAATAGAGGCCATCATACAGAGAAAAAGAAGCCACATTCAAACAGATGAAGGAAATGATTCAAGATATAAAAATAGAATTAGAATCTATAAGAAAACACGAACAGAGAAAATGTTGGAGCTGGAGAACTTAGAGAAAAGATCAGAAACCACAAAAGTAAGCATCACCAACAGAATACAAGAGATGGATGAGAGAATCTCTGGCACTGAAGATACTCTTGTGGAAATTGATATTTATCTCAAAGAAAAGTAAATTCTGAAAAGTCCCAAATGCAAAACATCCAAGAAACCAGAGATGTCATGAAAAGGCAATATTTAAGAATAATAAGATTTGATGAAAAAGAAGAGTCCAGTCTCCAAGGACCAGAAAATATCAGAAAAATAACAGCACAAGCTCTAAGAGCAACAATCAATAAATGGGACCTCATGAAAGTGAAAAGCTTCTATAAAGCAAAGGATACCATCATCAAAACAAAACAACTGCCTACAGATTAGGAAAGAATCTTCAACAAACCTTTATCTCACAGAGGGATAATATCCAGTATATATAAAGAACTAAAGAAGCTGAAAAGCAGCAAAACAAGTAATCAAATTAAAAAATGGGAACAGAGCTAAACAGAATTCTCTGTAGAGGAATATCAAATGGCAGAGAAACACTTAAAGAAATGCTCAATGTCATTAGCCATTAGGGAAATGCAAATCAAAACGACCCTGAGATTTCACCTTATACTCATCAGAATGGCTAAGATGAATAACTCTAGTAACAACACATGCTGGAGAGGATGAGGAGAAAGCAGAACCCTCCTCCACTACTGGTGGGAATGTAAACTTGTACAACCACTCTGGAAAGCAATCTGGTGCTTTCTCAGACAACTAGGAATAGTGCTTCCTCAACCCAGCCATACCACTCCTAGGCATATATCCAAAAGAGGCTCAAGTACACAATAAGGACATTTGCTCAACTATGTTTGTAGCAGCTTTATTTGTAATAGGCAGAAGCTGGAAATAGACCACATGCCCCTCAACTGAAGAATGGATGCAGAAATTGTGGTACTCTACACAATGGAATATTACACAGCAATGAAAAATAAGGAAATCATAAAATTTGCAGGTAAATGGTGGGACCTGGAAAAGCTCATCCTCAGTGAGCTGTCCCAGAAGCAGAAAGACACACACGGTATATACTCACTCATATAGACATATAATATAGGCTAAAACTACTAAAATCTGTACATCTAAAGAAACTAATCAAGAGAGAGGACTCTGAATAAAATGCTTAATCTCCATCTCGAAAGGCAAAGAGGAGGGACACCAGAAGAAGAAAATAGGAAACAAGCTAGGAACCTGCCACAGAGGGCCTCTGAAACGCTCTGCCCTGCAGACTATCAAAGCAGATGCTGAGACTTAAGGCCAACTGTTGGGCAGAGTGCATGGAATCTTCTGTAAGAAGTGAGAAATAGTAAGATCTGGAGAGGACAGGAACTCCACAAGGAGATCAACAGAACCAGAAAATTTGAACACAGGGGTCTTCCCAGAGACTCATACTCCAACCAAGTACCAGGCATGGAGATAACCTAGAACCCCTGCACAGATGTAGCCCATGGCAGTTTAGTGTCCAAGTGGGTTCCATAGTAATGGGAAGAGGGACTGCCTCTGATGCAATCTGATTGGCCTGCTCTTTGATCACCTACCCCTGAGGGGGAGCAGCCTTACCAGGCCACAGAAGATGACAATGCAACCACTCCTGATGAGATCTGATAGACTAAGATCAGAAGGATGGAGAGGAGGACCTCCCCTATTAGTCGACTTGGGAAGGGGCATGCAGAAAAAGGGGGAGGGAGGGTGGGATTGGAAGGGAAGGAAGGATGGGCTTATGGGGGGGGATACAAAGTGAATAAAGTGTAATTAATAAAAGTTAAAAAAAAGAAAATCATGGAAGAAAATTTCCCCAACTTAAAGAAAGATGTTCATAAACATACAAGAGGCCTACAGAACAACAAACAGACTAGACAAGAAAAGAAAATCCTCACATCACATCATTGTCAAAACATTAAATATACAGAACAAAGAAAAGATATTAAAAGCAGGAATGGAAAAAGATCAAGTAACATATAAAGGGAAACCTCTCAGAATCACACCTGACTTCTCATCGGAAACTATGAAAGCAAAAAGGGCCTGGGCAGAAGTCATGCAGGCTTTAAGGGACCACAGATGCCATCCTAGACTTCTATACCCAGCAAAGCTTTCAATCAACATAGATGGAGAAAACAAAATATTCCATGATAAAACTAAATTTAAGCAATTTCTACACAGCAACCCAGCCCTACAGAAGATACTAGAAGAAAAATTTTAATCTAAGAAAAACAACTATACCCAAGAAATAATTGGATGCAAATAATGTCCCTACAAAAATTAAAAGAAAACAAGCAATGAATCACAGTAAGACCACCAACACCACAATAAAAGGAACTAACATTCATTGGTCACTATTGTCTATAAACATCAGTGGACTCAACAGGCCAATAAAAAGACACAGAATATCAGAATGGTTGTGGAAACAGGATCCAACATTCTGCTATATCCAAGAAACACACCTATGCAACAAAGATAACACTACCTCAAATTGAAGGGGTGGAAAAAATGTTTTCCAAGAAAATGGAACCAGAAAACAAACTGAGATAACAATCCATTTTCTAATAAAATAGACTTTCAACCAAAATTAATTAAAAAATATGAGGTGGGACACTACCTTCTCATCAAAGGAAAAATCTACCAAGAGGACATCACAATTCTGAACATCTAAGCCCCATGTACAAGAATGCCTACATTAGTAAAGAAAACATTATTAAAGCTTAAAACACACAGATACCAACAACTTAATAGAAGGAGATTTTAACACCCCACTATCACCAAGACACAGATCATCTAGACAGAAGCCAAATAGGGAAATAAAGGCACTAATAATAAAGGCTCTAATTCAAATGGACCTAATAGATATCTACAGAATTTTTCAACGAACCTCAAAAAAAAGTATACCTTCTTTTCAGGGCCTCAAGGAACTTTGTCCAAAATAGACTATATAGCTGGTCACAAAGCAAGCCTCAACAGATACAAGAAGATAGAAAAAATCCCCTGTATTCTCTCTGACCACAATGGACTGAAGTTGGACCTCAACAACAATGGAAATAACATAAAACCTACAAGCACATGGAAACTGAACAACTTGCTACTCAATGACAGCTGGGTTAAGAAAGAAATAAAGAAAGAAATTAAAGACTTCCTAGAATTCAATTAAAATGAAGATACAACATATCCAAATTTATGGGACACAATGAAAGCAATGCTAAGAGGAAAATTCATAGCACTAAGTGCCTTCAACAAGAAATTTGTGACATCTCATACATACAACTTAATGGCCAAATGAAAGCTCTAGAAAAAAAAAAAAAAACAGATACACACAAAAAAGGAAAAAAGGAACAAACAGCTGGAAATAATCAAACCCAGGGCTGAAATCAATCAATTAGAAACAAATAGAAAACAATTCAAAGAATCAATGTAACCAAGAGCTGGTTCTTTGAGAAAATCAACAAAATAGACAAGCCCTTATTCAAACTAACTAAAAGGCAGAGAGAAAGTATCCAAATCAGGGAAATAAAAAATGAAAGGGGACAGACACCGAGGAAATCCAAACAATCATCAGGTCATACTACAAAACAATATATCGCACAAAATTTGAAAATCTAAAAGAAATGGGCAATTTATTAGATAGATTCCATCTATCTAAAAATTAAGTCAAGCTCAGGTAGAAAGATTTAATAGCCCTATATTCCCTAAGGAAATAGACGCAGTCATCAACAGTCTCCTGTCTAAAACATGCCCTGGGCCAGATGGTTTCTGTGTAGAATTCTACTAGACCTTCAAGGAAGTCCTAATTCCAATTATCTTTAAACTTTTCCACAAAACAGAAACTGAAGGAACTTTAACAAACTCATTCTATGAAGCCACAGTCACCTTGCTACCTAAACCATACAAAGACCCAACAAAAAAGAGAACTTCAGACCTATCTCTCTTATGAATATTGATGCAAAAATACTCAATAAAATACTTGCAAACTGAATCCAAGAACACGTCAAAGATATCATTCACCATGACCAAGTAGGCTTCATCCCAGGCATGCAAAGATGGTTCTATATATGAAAATCCATCAATGTAATCCACCATATATATATATATATATATATATATATATATATATATATATATATA